>NC_046383.1:37538028-37599808 GCF_011125445.2 Fundulus heteroclitus | reverse complement strand
AGGAACTGCAGGAAATGAAAGGCTCCATCTGTTATTGTCTTTCACTTGTATTGTTCCACACCTGCAAAGTCAGGATGCCCCTGGTGAGCCCCCTCCTGTTCCTCGCTCTGAACCTTGGAACAGGATATTCACTTCAGCTGTGTTTCTGGCTCATTGTCTTAGCATTCATTGTTGTTGTTGTCTTCATGCTCATGCAATAATTCCCACTGGGAAGTGAGAAGGATTGAGAAAGATTTGGACCACACTAGGGGGAGGTTGAGAGCCAACCCTGCTGACGGTGCCCTGTTCCAAGATAATCATGGTCCAATGTGAAATTGAATTCATTAAGACAAACCAGGCCTGGTAACTGCCAAACCCTGGACAATGTAGATTTATTATAAACGTGAACTGATAATTGAATTGCTGCTACATTTATGCATTTCCCTGTATTCTTTTGCATTTATTTTATGATGATTTATTAATCATGTACTTGTTTCTGTATTTATTTTGAGTTATGTTAGAGTTGATCCCCCATAATTGTCATCTTCAGTGCTATCTTGAATTCAGGGGCAAGTTTTTTACAGTGCCAAATATGCCAGGGAGGTTCACAGCAGAGAGTTTGGGTTTAGTGGCAGCTTCATCATGGTCCGCTACATCAGGAAAAAAACAAATGGCTGCTGTGCTCTGGAGCCCAGTGCATCACAGCAAAGTGGTGGACAGAAATGCGCAGAAAGAATAAACACAGAAGTCATCACATACAACAATAAGGCCACGGGAAGCGTAGAAACCATTGACCAGATGGTTGGCACCTATAACTGCAAGCTTCAAATGAAGAGGTGGCCCATGGTGCTGTGGTACAACATCCTTGTCACAACATTCATTACCCTGAGCAACTTCAGCAACAGAAGTTTTGCCAATGCACGACTGCTCTTCCTCGCTCAGCTCGTCACACCACACAAGAGAAGTCGACTGGAAAATGCGGCAAATAGAAAAACCAAGATCACTGAAGCTACAGGAAAGCGTGGAGTGACAAGAGCCACAGCTTAGCCACAGGAAAAACACAAACAGGGCCAACCAAAGGAATAGAGGTGCCTGGTCTCCCCAAGTAACAGACCATAAGATTAGCAGTCGGTGTGGGATATGCTATTTACCTGCTTCACAATGATAACAGCAAGAAACAACTAGTCTACCACAAATGCATACAGTGAGGTTTGCAAGATAGTTACAGATACTTTTCTATATACACATTTATGCAAGCACACACACACAAAACGGATATTGACATTATACTATCACTGTTGTGTAATCTTGTTCTTGTTTTAAAAATGTTAAAGATAAAGGTATTTCAAACAGAATCAGTCTTTTGTGGACACAATTATAATGTGGATTAAAGCAGCAAGCAGTAATGAGAAGCCCTCACAGCTCACTGCCGCTCTGCCTTGTGTCACAACCATAGTCATCCAGGATGGACGCCTCCAGCAGGCATGTCGCTCAGTTCTGCATGTTGCTGCTGGGCGCAACTGTGAGCAAGCCTTAATATCACCTTCAGCCAGGTATTGTTCAGCTCTAGTGAGAAGTCTTAAAGGAATCATACCTGATTCTGCACAAATTCGAAAAGTGAGTGAGGAGTTTGAACTGTAAGCCCTGCTCCCAACGTTTTTTGAGAAACTCAACATGCATGAGACTAAACGCGCACCTTAAGCTCGTGCCCAATCATACACAGGAAAAAGACTTAATTGAGGGACTGTTCTTCATGGACAAAATTGTTGGTATCCTTCTGTTAATCAAAGCAAATCCCACAATGGTCACTGAATTAACTTAAACTGATAAACGTAATAAATAAAACATACTGAAAATGAACCAATGAAAATCAGACATTTGCTTTTGAATTGTGGTTCAATAGAATCATTAAAAAATAACAAAAGTAACAGGCCAGGGCAAAAATGGAATATACCCCTAAAGATTGAAAATAATTTGAACATCGGGACATGTTAAGGTGTGTCCTCTGATTAGCACCACAGCTTGTAATCAGTCAGGGTCACCAGTAGTCACTGCTGCTTGGTTGCAAAGTGTCAGAATTGGCTTTTGAGGTGATTTTCTAACAGATGGATCATCAGCCTTCACATCGTAGGTATGAAGCAAACTTTTAACTTCTCAAACGTTTTCTGAAATGTGTTGCGTTTACACTTTCCATTAATGATCCAGAAACAACAAACCCAGAGACAACAGTGTATGGTTAAAAGGTTTATTGCAGGATTTGGATAGTGGCAGAAGGGTGATGGATCAGGGGACTCACTGACTGGGAAGCCACTGGACGCGGACTGTGGGAAATGAAAGGAATGGAACTGAGCACCGCCAACAAGCAGGATGACCAAATGGTTTGGCAGAGGCTGACTTACGGCTGGACTAATAGTGGTGAGGTGATGAGACAGGCAGTGGCTGTGGCATGTTGTCTAGGTGGAGGTGTGGGTCGAGACTCGATGGATTCTACGTCAGAGGGTGGACAGGCCTGGTGGTGACTGTAGCGCAGGATGCCAGCCAGGTTCAGTGGAACAGAGGAACTCAGTGGAACCAGATGCATATGTAGATGTACCCGAGAGAGGAACAGGGACAATTAGCCAGGAAGGGACAAGGAACCATGGAAGATCAATGGGCAATGATGGGTGTGCTAATGCTCTGACACCTTCCATCCATCTCCAGCTGCCTTAAACTCTCCTCCTAATTGGTAGTTTTTTGTCATGATTCTGGCCGGCTGTCTGCTCCCTTACTCTCCTGCTCCTCCTCCTAATTAGTGACACCTGTGATCCTCTGGCAACAGCTCGTTAAGTTAATTACCAACACCCAGTTACCTGCCTTATCAAACAGGGCTCCCACAGTCTCATGCTGCCTGGCTATTGAAAGCTTGTTGAGAGTAGATGTCCAGCATTCGTTCTTGTCTTTCTGCCAAATTGCCGACCTGTTCCTTGGATTTCCTCGTCTCGCCTTGCTGTTGTTGGCTTAACCCAGGGGTGTCCAGCTCCAGTCCTCGAGAGCCGGTGTCCTGAAACTTTTAGAGGTTTCCCTGGTCCCACACACCTGAATCAAATGGCACAATTAGCTCCTCAGTATGCAGTCAGGTTCTTCAGAGTCCTGAATTACCTGATTGATTACCTGATTACTGATTTGACTCAGGTGTGTCGGACCAGGGACACATCTAAAAGTTGCAGGACACCAGCTCTCGAGGACTGGACTTTGACACCTGTGGCTTAACCCTATTTGGCTTCAAAGTTTCTGAGCATAGACCTTGACTCACCTCGGCCACAGATTTTGCCAAGCCCTTTTTAACCTATATGCTATGACACCACACATCTTGCCCAGTTGCCACCACTAATATAAAGGTAGATTTGTGTTTTTTTTTATTCAATCAAAAAAAAGGTTGCTTCTATCAATAACTATATTTTCAATTAAAAAAAGTATTTGAATGCAAAAATATAGTTGAGACTCAAAAAACTACATTTGAACTTTGTATATTCACGGGGTATTTGAACAGTTTTTGCTTCAATTGAAAATATTTTTTTGATTGAAACAATTTTTTTGGAATTGCATGATTAAGACACAAATGTCCTACCCATGTATGTCCCGATCACAAAAAAGATTACTTTGATCAAAGAGAACATTTCCAATAAAAAGTGTTCAAATGCAATTTTTGGAGTCTCAAATATTTTATTTGCATTCAATAACTATTTTCTATGATCGAAAAGGTTTATCTTCTCATTCAAGTGACTTTTTTTATTGATTTTGTTGTTTGTTTGAAGCAACTTCTTTTTTGATTGAATGATAAAGACACAAATGTCCTACCCATGATATGGTCCAATCAAAAAAACAATGTTACTTCAATTAAAAAAGTTGGTTTAAACAACAAAAAAAAAACTTGATTTCAAATGTATTTTTTTGAGTCTCAACTATATTTTTTGCATTCAAATACTTTTTTTCTTTGATTTAACATTTTTTTTTCATTGAGGTGAAGGTGTTTTAACTGAAAATATAGTTTTTGATTGAAGCAACCTTTTTTAAATTGAATAATAAAGATACAAATCTACCTTCATACAATAGTGCTTCTGCTTAGATTCACCTGTGATTGCTTTCCCAGAGTTGTCAGTACCTTGCCAGCTACAGGGCTTGCTTTTTCTTTAAAACAAAATATTTTAAACACAAACATGGCATCTGGCTTGAATATCAGGTTCTCTCCATATCGGCGCATGAATAGTTTCATCCAACTTCAAACCATGAGTTACATAAATGCAGAGACATGTGTATTATAATTCATAGTCCCTGCAAAATAGCTAACAAAATCTGAAAACATGCCAGGGTTTGAAAATATGTAATCTCAGCTTTGAATAAGACACTTTCTAGCTGGATCTTCAGTGAAGGCAAATTAAAGTTTAAAATATCATATGTTAACTGGGGAAAAAAACTATAACCAAAATTCTATGCTTAGGAACACTTATTTGAACAACAAGCAATCAACAATCCTGATTGTAACTAATTACATCAATCCAAAGTTTTCAAAACAAACAACAGAAACATTGGATTCTCCTAGCCCCTGGGTCATGTTTGCAAGTGCGCCTCAGCAAAAGATAGATCTCCATCCCCTCCATGTGCCAAATGTCCTTCACCTCCAGTACTGACTGAACCTCCTATTGGCTATCAATGACTGAAATTATCATAGAGGAATAGGATGCCACCATGACAGTGTGAAGGAAATAGGTTTCTGGATTAGGCCCATTTGAAAAGCAGTGTGGATGATAATGTGAAAGAATCCAATTATGCAATGACAAATACAATAATCGTGTGCATTAATACGGGTGAAAATCATTCACTAAACCAAGAGATGCGAGAAAAATCAACATTTTAAAATCAATGACCCTTTAAAATCACAACAAAGACGTGTATAGCTTTTCGACACAGCTTCAGATCTATATTTCTGATTAAAGTCATTAAACATGGGAAAAGCGGTGCAGCAAAACTGAATGGAGATGTTTTCGGCATATAAATTAATGTCATGGCTCTATACGTGCATAAAAGGACTTCCAAAAGTATTGAAAAGTCTTTACATGATGTAACCACAGATTCTATGTATTGCATTGAATGTGAATGTGTATGTGAGAGACCAGCAAAGATAAAATAAGAAGGTAAGATAAGAAATGCATTTATTGAGCCACAATGGGGAAATTCAGACGCCGCATAATGTGTTAAATAGTGAAAAATTGGGAAGTTAAAGGAAAAAAAGATTTAGACAGATTTTACTGTCATTCAGCTGCATATTCACACGGTACATTTGAGTGAAATTGTGTTGCATTGCTCCGAGTAAAAACAAAAGACAAATGAGAAACACTTCAAATTTAAGTATTCGTCATTTGTCAAGAATGTGGCAGCAAACGAAAAAAGACATTTTATATGTGCAGAAAAGTTACGTGTAAGACAATATGAATGATGCAAGTATTTGTAGCAGCAGGATGTAGTGCAAAAACAATAAACAGACCTTATTGCTTCAGCCCAGAGAAATATTAAATCAGACTGTATCTGATAGCCTTTTGATTGCTGCCTGCAGTTCTGGACAGTCACTCCTTTCTGTGGGCCACTCCAGCGAAGAGGGTCTGCACCGGAGGGACGAAGCCACCGCGGGCCCACATGGAGTTCAGAGACCTGCCAACATGTGCGCAGCTGGAACCAAGAACAGTCTGCTTTCTGTGAAATCAACATCAAAACCTAAGCAGACAGCCATCACAGAAATTTGTCATCTTCCTCAACTGCTTGCAGGGGAAAGCTGACCCAACAATTGTTTCCACTATGCTGCAGCCTCCAAAGGCCCAATGGGCTGAACACAGCCATGCCAGAGAAGCCTTGCTGAGGTCCCCGCAGCACCGAGCTTCCTACGGCCAGAGAGGCCATGGAGAAGTGTTTGTAGAAGCTGCATTAAAGGAGTGAGAGCAGCCACGTCCTTCCTGCCAGCCCAGACGGCTAGCTTTCATCCTGGAGCCCTTCCTCGCAGCAGATGCCCAGTCACCACAACGGAACACCAAGGCAGAGGTTTGGCAGAGATCAACAGTGAAAGTTGGAATGGGATCAAGCAATTTGCTTTGTTTCTAATGTGTTTTCACTGTATTTGACTATGGTTAAGATCTGGAGCTAACAGGCCTAGCTACAGGCTTATGGTCTTTGCTGATGTGTTTTGGGTATGTTTTAAGGTAATGCTGAACTTTATTTCCATAAGGGTGATGTGACATCCATGTTTGTGTCTTCTGGTCCATTCATAATCAATCTGTGGAGTTAAGAACATAGCTAAAAACCCTTTTTAATAAGCTCAGAATGTCCACTAGCATTAGCTGCTGCTATTAGCCTCCTTAAGATCCTTGCTACTGACAAGTTAAACATCACGCTTGTTTTTTTTTTTTGTTTTTTTTTTTTTCTTAGACATAGACAACTTTATTTGTCATTTTGTATGCACAGAGTGCGTACAGAACAAAATTTCGTTTGCATACAGCTTGAGAATTTCAGTGAGTTGCAGTAGATTTCAGAATAAAGTAAATGACAGGATAAAATTACAGGATAAAGTGCAACAGTGATTTCACAGTACAGCAATTGGAATGTAAACAATGCAGGACAAATGTGGTACAGAGTCCAGTTATAGCTTCAGCAGTTCAACAGTGTGATGGCAATGGGGGAAAAAGCTTTTGCAGAACCTGGTGGACCTGCAGCGGATGCTGTGGAACCTCTTCCCAAAGGGCAGCAGCAAGAACAGTCCATGGTGGGGGTGTGTGGGGTCCCTGATGATGTTACGGGGGTCGGGCAACGCAGCACTCAGATGAAATGTCCTTAATGGAGGGAAGAGGAGCCCCGATGATCTCTTCTGCTGTCCTCACCACTCTCCTCACATTCTTCCAGTCGGCAGCACTGCAGCCTCCACACCACACAGAGAGACAGCTGGTCAGAATGCTCTCTATGGTGCTTCTGTAGAAGGTCTTGAGGATGGGCGGGGGCAGGCGGGCTCTCATCATCCTCCACAGGAAGTACAGTCATTTTTCAAAGCAAGATATGAATTAAGTCAGGGATTCCCAAAGTGTGGTGCTTGTTTTTGTTTCACGCCACCATCGTCCTATAGTGCTACAAGCATTAATAAAGCATGAATAGGGAACATTAATCTTGATTTAAGGGTATTTTGTGTAATTTAAGAGAAATCCATCAAGCTAATTGCCATGTGACTGGGATGTGCCCCAACTCAGCTCCTGGTCATCATCACCTTACAGCACCCTATAGCATCATGAAATTACTAATTTGAGTCTTAATTATTTCCAGAGAAATAATTACATTTATCAAAAATCAAGTTTCCTAAAGATTATTGATTTTTAATCCAGCAAATCATTCTTTAAATTGCTATTTTCTCAAATAATCTTCTTTCTAACCTGGAGTTGTGAATGGGTTATGCACATACAAAATGTTCTAAAATTTAGTTCATCTTAACGAATATGGAATGAAGTTAAACTGGCTTAACTAATTTAGTTAAGCCAGTTTAACTTCATTCCATATTCTTTAAGATGAACTTCAGTTTACTAACTTAGATCATCAGTGAACTCTACATTTACTGAATCATTCTTATGATGATAGTTTTTAACTATTTTTCCTTTTTGTTCTTTTGTGTTCGTGGTGCCTTAATTTCTTTAATATTAATTTAATCTTAAATTTCGCTATCCTAGTAGAGAAGATTTTGTTGATTGAAATATATTGTTAATTCATGTCAACAACATTATAATGTTGTTTAACAGTGTTCCCTGGCTGGGCATTTATTTCTGTTAATACATTTTTATACTTGAAGAGAAGTTGTCACTCATTTATTGCATATGTGTGCAGAGTTTGCTGTTAGAAGAACGCCAGTGCTTGAACCACTCTTTCAACTATTTTCCTGGTAACATCTGATTAGGCTGGATTCGCTGGACAATACCTACCAGATTGAGAGTTATTTGATAAACATTACATAACTAATAAACGGGTGTAATTGCACAACAATATGATAGTACAGTGCAATAGTGTTCACAGTGCCGTGCAAAGTGAATCATTTTGTTTGTATGGGAGGTGGAGATTATTGGGAGTTTAACAATTTTCTGACATGTGGAATTAAGCTGTTATGGAATATGGTTGTTCTGCATTTGAAGCAGCTGAACCTATTGCCAGAGGGCAGCAGGATGGTGTGGTGTGGTGGGGGGGGGCTTTTATTGTTGTCTGAGTTAGCCCTGTTGAGGTAGCTTTCTGCAAGCAGTGTCATGGTGGAAGAAAATATGTGGTTTAAAAAAACATTTTATAAGAAAACAGTCTAAACATTGGGAACCATCCACATACAGTGACAAGCAGAAAAACATTTATCATAGAAGCAGTCAAGAGGCCTATAATAGCTTTAGGGGAGTTGTAGAAATGCACTGCTCAGGTCGGAAAATATATAGATGCAACTATTACCTGAGCACTCCTCAAATCTATTTATGGAAGAGTAGCGCCACAAGCAACATAGAGCATACAGCAAACATGTGGAAGAACATGCACTGGTAACATGAGAAGGAAAATGGGACACAAAATGCATCTCAACCTGAAAGATAGTAGCAGATGCTACAATGCTGTGGGGATACTTTATATTTTGCAGAGAGTTCACCTTCCAGCAGGACAAAGACTAAGCATACAGCTTTTAAATTGAAGCATATTGTTGTGATAGAAAGGCTCAGTCAAGGCCCAGACCTTAACATCTTTAGGAATATGCAGCAAGACTTAAAGGAATAATGTTCACATATGCTCTCCATCCAAACTTACTGACAGCCAGACTGACCCAAAGTTCCCTCTGCAGCTGTGCAATGAAAAAAAACATTGAAGTTACTGCTTGTAATGTGATAAAGTTCAGTTCAGCACAGAATCGTAGAACAAAATATCACTTAGTAAAAAATAGTGATGTGCCAGTTAGCTACGCAGATATAGCCCCTCTGAGGAGCAATGGTCACTTCAAAAGGCATTGATTTTCAATTCTTTAGTAGAGGGTTGAGGGAAGAGAAATATGTCCAGGTCTGCTCACAGTGGCAAAATACATTGTAGTTCATAACACATCAGCACAGTGGAGTTTTGCTAATGCAGCACATCATAAACAATGGAGCAGAAAGCCATTAATCAGCTGGCCAGAAGGTCTAGGTTAAGAAGTCAAAGGTGAGAACGCAGCTACTCACCTCTTTGTTTGGAATCACAGAGAGATGAATGTTTGCTGCTGACCTACAGATCCACAGAAGCCGTGGGGCATAAGGCGCCTGCATTGTTTCCTATCACACAGAATGCAGAACTTTAAAAAAAAGCCACTCATACTTTTGTTGAGCGTTATCTGAAAACGGAATTTAAAGTTCTGATCAAAAACACAGCCTTTGTTTTCCTCCATTGTCCATATAGTATGTTTTTATTGTCTCTGGTTCAGCACAAACATGTGAAACTTGTAGCCCATTTTCTGGATACTAGTGTGTGTGGTTCTGGAAGTTCTAAATCCATCCACTGTTCACACCTGGTTCTCCCCCCACCCACCCCCAGGCTGTTGAATGGGCTTGTTAAGATGCTCTTAAGTCCGTGGTTATACCTGTTGCTGGTCAAGCTATTTAAACAAAACATTTTCCTTCCACACAATTTTCCAAATATATAGAACACTGTGAGTATCCAGCTTAGCACTGACCTAATGTGCCTTATCCCATCACTCTCTACCTGACAACTATGATTATGTGGGCTATAACATTCAATTTTTGTATTTCCTACGATAGACTGGTGACCTGTCCAGGGTGCACCCCGCCTCTTTCCCATTGACAGCTGGAATAGGTACCAGCACCCCTCGTTACCCCACAAGAGATAAATGTGTTGGATGGATGGATGGATGGATGGGGTATTTCCTGGTTTTACATAGCATAGTTTCTGAGAAACATGATTTTGGGTTTTCATTAGCTTTAACCTAGAATCATCAAAATAACAGATGAAAATGTTTGATTTATAAGTCTTTGTAGAATAAGTCTACACCTTACTGTATGTGAGGTCATTAATGAAGTAAATTAAATTACCTTTGAATGTTTATATGATTCCGGACAGAAGCATTTGAAATGTGGTCAGGGACACATTGGCCAGGGGAGGAGTGGCTTAAGTGGCCATCAAGGAGGAGTTCCGCAGGATTGCAGGTGAATTATCTGTTATACTCATTTGAAGTTATATTCGCTTAATGACATTGTGCTGCAACCTCAGACTTGGATTAGTAATTGTATTTCATTTTAAGATTTCCCAACGTAATTGGGTGCATATATGGGACTCACATTTTTATCAAGGCTCCCTCATGTAATGAGAACGATTATGTGAATAGGAAGTCATTTCACAGCATTCACGTGCAGTTACATCTAGATTGACTATTGTTTCAAGATGTTAAAGAGTGCATTATGGTTAAACATGTCATTTTTTGCACCGTCAAGATCATATGTGATGCTGCCTATTACATTTCAAATGTGGAGGCAAAGTGTCCTGGGTTGGTCCATGATTCACAAATTTATTGTAAGTCTTACCTGAGCACTACAACATGGTAAATAGCCTAAAGATTAGCACAATATAATTCACCTGTTTCTGTCCTTTAGTGCAATTGAATGCATCGACTATGCATTACAGGACAGGTTGATGACTTTTTGCTGGGGGACAGGGGTTACCCTTGCCTACCAAGGCTGCTGACCCGTTACCCTGACCCAGAACCAGGTCCCCAACAGAACTTCATCCGGTGTCACTGCAGGACAAGAGCCCAGGTGGATATGACCATATAGGTGACCCCTGAGAGGGTCTGTGATATAATTGTGGTTCTTCACAATATTGCCACTATTAGAGGTGAACAACACCCTAACCTAAAATCTGAAAAGCCTGGTGATGACCCCATGCACCTGCCAGCTGTCCAGGGTGGGAGAGTAGTGAGAGACATCTGCCGGGGTCATTTCTCACTTTAAGTCACCACCATCACCACTGCACCAAGAAAAACATGATCCACATTTCATTTGCTGTTCTTTATTACCTATGAATACACATACAGAAGTTGCTGTTTGTATCTTTCTAAAAGTAAACATGACTCACCTGTGACCTTGCACCCACCACTAACTTGTGCTCCAGTATTTCCAGATCTGCCTTCCTAATTTGGCGATCCAAGTTCAACTTTTCTTTCTTTGTTTTTTGGAATTTTTGTCAAAAGGTGAATTCTGTAGAGTTCTTTAACAGGTAGCTGGGGACACAGAAGGAGGACATTAAAACATACAGCTGCATATGAATGGCACAGAATGACCCTCTCGTGTTTACTGAGCATCTTTCTCACTTTGTCAATCTGTGCAGTGGAAGTTGAGGGACCCTCCTGCTGCTGCCCAGCCACGCTGGGCCAAGGATGAGAACAAATAATTGTATAAATATGCTAAAACAAGTAGGTACAGACATGGGGAAAATTATTGGACAATACTTGTTTTCTTCTATTTCATGTTAATGTCTTTTTTTGCTTCATCAATTAGTAACTCCTGTGTGCATCATGTGACTCAAACAGAGAGAAAAAACAACCACTTCCCCCCCCCCCCCCCAGTGTCCTGTCTAGCAATGTGGCAATAAGAATTGATGTCTTAATGCCAAATAGAGCTCGACAGATTTTGCTTTCACAAGTGGAGCAAACAGCTTTCACCATAGTGCTCGGCTTGATTTGTGCATGTAAATAACTTTATTGTGATTCCTGCAGGGAGAATTTCAAATTATATGGACACTACAATGGGAAAATAGGAGAGTAAAGGAAGAACAAGAAGAGAAAAAAAAGAAAGAGAAGAGGTGAAAGAAAGAAGAGATAAAAGGAAGAGAATGATAAAACGTCCTCTGTCTGCTCCATCACCTGAAAAGAGACACAAAAAGAACAGCACAACCAACAGACATAAAGCAACAGATACAATCGAGTAACACCTTGATACCATTGCTAAATCATATGTATTATTATTTAAACTGACATGTGTAATGTGATAGCTTAAAAAAGAAAGTGAAAGAAAATAAATAAATAAATTATAGGCTTTCTGTATATAAGTGAACATTTAATACCTGGGACCCAGCACCTGTGGGAGTTTGTGAGAGTGCATTAGTTTAGGTGAAAATTATCCAGAAGGAAATAGTTCGATAGTGATTGTGGAGAACCAAAGACCCACCTTCCCCGAGCACAGAGGCAGGAGTCAGGGGACCCGTAACCCCAGACTCCCAAAGGGGCCCCCAAAGCAGTGCGCCCGAGAGGGGCCATCACAGGAAATCTGCAGCCCAGCGAAGCCGCCGCCGTGAATGGGCCGGAACCCGCCCCAAACCCGAGGACCGTCAATGCGCCAGAGGGCCAAGGCGCCTGCCAACGCAGCGGAGGAGGGCAGGACGTGGGGGGATGGGCTCCGCACCTAGCGGAGACTTGAGATGTTCTTGGGAGAGGGAGCAGACCGGACCGGACTCAATTCAACTATACGACTGCCTGTGCCCGACCCCCGGCCCCGCCCCCGGACCAGACGCCCCCCGGACCAGGCCCCCCAAAGAGGGGGGGCCAACACGACCCGTACGGGCCACCCGACCAGAACCCCCCCTCACCCACTATATACCTAATAAACCCCCTCCCACCCCGACCTTACCCTAGCCACCCCTGCCCCCCATCCATTTCTGGGGAGAGCAGAGGCGTCAGCCCCAGACCCGGCAAGCTGCTGGCTACCCACAGCAGCCCCCCGCCAAGACCCCGGACCCAGTGGCCTGCACCTCCTCCAGGCCCCAGACTCCGTGCCGCGATTGGAGATCGGGGGTGTGCAAAAGACCCCCGATCCTCCCTACGCCCGCTCAGATGTTGTGTTGTTGCATGTTGATCTCAAGTGTGTTTAAAACTGGGAGCACCAAAGGGGATTGCATGGCACAGCCCATCCCCCGTCCGGAAGGAAGCTGGTGCCAGTGCCCCCCTCCAAGCAACTACCCAGAACCCTCAATGTCTAAATGCGAGAGGGGGTGAAGGGAGCCGTCCGAGGCGAGGCTCACACAACATAAGCCCCCCCCCCATATGTGACTATGAATATTCTTCTTGTGAAACGTTTTTGTAACACGCATATGCTGATCTTAAAAAAAAAGATAACAAAAAACTCTTATGACCTATTTTTGTTGTTATTGTATTTGTCCAAACAAATGCACCTTTAAAAAAAATTGAGATTAAAATGAACAATATTTCTATCCATGACTGTATACAGGCTGAGGCATCCAGTATTACTTGTCTAGGAAGGTGGGCTCGCAGGATGAGCTCCCTCCAGGGATTCCCTCAGCGGCTGGCCTTCTTATATTTTGGCTTAGGGCCTCCTTAGGGCTCCTCTCCCTCCGTTAGTGGTGGAGGTGGTGGACCACCACCCGTTTTACAGGCATCTGCCTTCCGTCTTTTGGCTCAGAAAAAGTCTGTATTAGTTTAATTAAGTTTCATTAATTACCAGAACTTGATATTGGTGACAGCAAATTGTTGTGAATGATTACAGCATTTTAAAAAACAGGTGCACAGTCAAACAGCCACTTAGTATTTACTGCGTAATGTAAAAGAGAGTCAAAATGAGGAGGTACCTCATGAGATGAGGCACACGTCTTACCTGTTTGAACAAAGTTGTATGCTTCATCTTCACCTGCTGCCATGTGCACTTCTCCCCTGTGGAAAGGCACATAAATGGAATACATTATTATACTACCATTCAAGCAAGAAACTAGTTACCCAACGTAATGTTATTGTGGTTAGGAAGGACTACCTATAAAGTTACATATTAACTCAAGCAGCAATCCTCTCCCAGGCCATCTCCCTCTCCTTTGCAGCTGCAGCGCTGTTGCTCTTTTCTGTAATGCCAGCATTAAAATCTCTAGTTCCAGTGGTGTGAAATAGGCGGAACCTCCTCTTGCCTGTTGTCATGGTGACTCGTCGAATTGATGGTGGCTTTTTATAGGAGCTACGCACACGTTTGACTCCGAGTGAACCTACTGAGAGTTGATTAAACTAACTTACACCAAGCGTTGTGAAACGGAAATCTCAGACTATCTAACCTCAGACTAGATCGAATCAGAGTCAAGGATTTGTTGACACTGCTTCTTGAAACGGACCTCTGAGATGAGCTGAAGATGAACTCCTGATGGCTTTCCAACGCTGGCTGAAACTTCTTCAAAATCCAGAGAAAATAATCCAATCCTACACTCTCACTCATCAAACTCTGGCTTTCATCTCATTTCATCAACCTGGTTTTGGATCAAAGTGTCAAATATTGGGAAGACAAGAGTGCTGGGTCAAAACATTAACAAAACTGCAGCTGTTTTTGTTGTCTGCATCGATCAAAACTGCTCCAAGGAAAGAAGCAGGCAACACTGTGGCTCATTGAAGCACAGGAATGAAGGCTGACCAGCGTGTCATCTCCAGCAGATGAGCCAGTGTAGTTCATGCTGGTTTAGATGCAGAGGTTGATTGAATACATAGGACTATACAGTGTATAACCTAGTGGGCTGCAGAGTTAACTATTATCCTGGGCCTCTTTCAGCAGAGCAATGCCACCTGTTACAAGGCAAAACTCTTCCAGATTAGTTTGAAGAGCACACCAAGTGTGAGGTGTCGACTTGTACTCCAAAGTGCCCAGAACTCTTTTTAATTGAGCCTCTGTAAGATGTGCTGGACGGCCGAGTCCGATCCATGGAGACCCTACCTTCCTTATGACAGGAATCAAAGGATCTGACTTTTTTTTTTTTTTTTTTTGTCTACGCACATCCCCGCGGCAAACCTTCCCTGGCAACCTGTCTCATATCTGACTGTGTGCATGAACTGCAGTTAAAATATTCAGACCATCTGGCTTTAATTTCTGATGATTTAAATTAGTGCCACCTTGAAACTCTGCTTCGCTTCAAGCAGTACATGAAGACAGTATACTGGACAAATGGCTTATGAATGTGAAAGATGCATATGTAGCCATACGCATTCATCCAGTACTAAATTCCAACCCCACTTCTGTACATATGATCCCAGTGTATAAAATCACACTCAACACATGAGACTGAAAAGAAACCAGGCGAGAACGTGATAAGATCAGGCGTGTCAGAAAGCTTCCTCCAAAACAGCTTCCTGGATACAACTGTTACAAATTACTTTTCTGTGCATCTTTTTATTGCAACAAAAGAGACATAAATCTGTCCAAATAACAATTTACACATTTCTGAAGACAAAAAATCAGTGTTAAATAGAAGGAAAGCTGTTTTCAAAAACAAAGACAAAAAAAAAATTAAAGACACATAACAGTGGAACTAGTTCATAGAAAGAAACTGGAAGAGGTATTTTAAGCCAGCAATTCAAAGCAGGTGTGGGAGATGATTAAAACAATGTCTGGGATGTCAGCTGCAAAAGAAAAAAACTAGAGAGGTGAACAATGAAAGGGAAAAAAAAGAATTCTAATGAATCTGGCCCGTTATACGACCTGATAAAGTGCAAAGAAATACCTCTAGCTACCTCCTAGCAGACATTTCATTGGCCGTTGAAGGCATTAGGGAAATTAACAAACACAAAATAAAGCAGCAAGTCCTGATAGCTGCCTCACTTTCCAGCTGAAAAACTTTGATGATGATCAATATTCCAAACTTATATAGTTTTGTGCTTTATCAGCCCCATTATGGAAATATCACATATTAAAATAAGTGCTGAACAAGCTTTGTCGTTATTTGATCAAATACTTGCAGGGATAAGGAACAGAGGATGCTGTTTCCACCGTGCTTCATGTCATCATCAAACACTAAGACTAATGATAAACATACACAAGAGCACTGTTCTTTGATATTTCATCTGCATTTACTTTGATACGAGTGAACATTTTTGCAACAAAAATAATCAAAGAAAGGATTAAACCCATTTCAGATTCATAAATCACTGGTGTGCCTTTTTCCCAACAAACAGATTCCAGATTAAACTGAACAAAGCCCCATCACGGTGAAGACGTCACTCAGGTGTTGTCCAGCTAATACTTAGGCAACATGACTGACCCTGTTGGCTTAGAAACACACATCACTGGGGTTAGGGTTAGGGTTAATACGTTTCTTCTGATTCCCAAGGTCCTTTAGAGCAGGTAATGATGCTCTTTTGTTTTGTATTTCAGTGATAATGAGTCTTTCGCAGCACTTTAATATCAATCGGTAAGTCTCTCCCTTGCTGAAAACACCTCCATCAAATTCTAATTTGCTCTAACATTGTAGGCCACCCAGTCTGAGAGATTTACGATACTTCCTAGCATAATAACTATACGCAGAACATCTCTTCTAACCCTGACCAAGCTCTGAGTCACGAACAGAGACTACTAACATCAGGTCAAAGATACAGGGCTCCAGGGTTCATATAAAGTTAAATTGAGCATCAGCTCTATAGATCAGCCAATCCTGAAACCAAACATGGAGCATTAACTTCTTGATGCCAGACATCTTCAGGGGTCTAATAGATTTCATGCCTCAAAGGGGTCAAAGCTGATTTGGCAACAAAAGGGGGTACAACACACAGTCCATGATGTGGTCATGTGTTTTACCACATTAGTGCCTATAATGCATTTTTAACTGAGGGTTAATAACTGATGGAACTATTGACACAAATCAAGTGTAGACGTTAGCAGCCGTGGCCACTGGTTTAGTTTGCCCTCCTAGTTGACAGATATTGATTATTGGGTTGACAAGAACCTAATTTTATTTGCCTTTGCTGGGTGTGCTGGGTTGAATGGTATAGCTCTTAAATGCAGCTTTGACTCCATGCTAACCTCACAGGGACTGTATTTATCTATAAAATCCTGCTCAGCAGCTTGTTGTAAACCTTAGTATTAATTGCAGAGGTCTCATCTCAGTTTAAAGCTATCGGTAGTCTCGTGTCTGTATTTCTTTTGCCTGTTTGTTATGAGCTATGCAGGTCACTTAGGTGCTCTATGTGTAATTGCCTTTGTAAAATGCCACGACTCAACTCCTAAACTGATAAAACAGCTATTTGCTTTGAAGCTGTTGTCTGTTTAAGCTGTTTGTTAGGTGGGCAGAAATGTATTCTAAAAATCTCTTTAAACTAAACCGCCATCTCTGGCATTCACCAAGCGATTGCAAAAGGCTGCATATATTTTAATGAAACTCAGAGGATTGTACACCTTTCACTGCCTGCTACTTTGTTTGTGTGGCTCCAATTTGTGATTCTATAATGCTAGGAGGTAACTACTACTGTATTCATGATATTGTCTATTGACCAAGACATGAATGATATACAATCCTTTGTGTTGCTTGGTAATTTCTCAAAAGTCAATATGTTGAGCAAAAACTCAAACTATACAGATTGTGTAAAGTAGTCACAGTCACATTAAGTAAAAGTATTTATTGTACATTGAGTGGTTCTAACTAACTACGGGATTTTACCTGCTTCAGATGGGTATAAGTGGGCCTTGTGATTTTACATGTTGGTAATGTCATTTCTCTTCTCTATTTGGTTATTTTTCCAATTTTGGTATTAGTTCTCCTTTTAACTGTCCATTTTATAATACGTGGTATCAGTGCTTGGGACAGTTATTTTTACTATGTACTTGCTTCCACTAAAATGACCAGCCAGCACTGGATCAATTTCTACTGCCATATTGATGATACTCAGCAGCAGTGTGCGATTTGCAAAAAAACCAGAGGGAGGGGGGGGGGGGGGGGGGGGGGGGATCATTTCAAGTGTTTTATAAACGAACATAAATGATCATAACAACAAGGTTATATGGCCTGCATGCTTGCCGCCAGACTGCATTCCATCTTAGAAAGCGGTCTGGCTGGAGACAGCCTCCAACCTGTCCTGGGCGGGAGCAGGCCCGTATTAAGACAATGTGGTGCCCCTGGGCACTATACCTCAAAGCCCCCCCCCACCCCCCCTCTTACCCGTGCTGTCCTCCTGTCAAAAACATCAGACATAATCAAGGGGATTTCTGTAATGTAATTTACTAATTACTAACTTACACAACTACATGTAGGCATATGAGCAGTGAGCAATATTCAAATATCTCATTTTAAAATGCTGAAATCAGAAAAATCTTGATTTATTTATCATTTATTATTATTGTGACAACAGTGCTCACAAAACGAATAATGCATGGTCTTTCAGCAATTTCAAGTAAATAATATAACAATTTGTAAAAAAAAATATATTATTAAAGCATGTGTCATGTGGTGCCCCCCCATGGTTGGTGCCCCTGGGCACTGGCCCACTGGCCCTTATGGATAATCCGGCCCTGGGTGGGAGGGTGGAGAAATCGGCTGCTGCTGCTTCTTGTCTTGTGACGCTGCCTGCAAATCTTCATCATCCACCAAAGTTCGTCCTGTAACATTACCATTGCTGTTTGTCCCGTCATCTACTCTTGACCTTTTCTGTTGATTTTTCTGGCCAAAATATGACAAAATACTTTGTTGACATTCATGCTGCCACACGTTCTCATTCATTACTTGGTTAGCTAGCAGCTGCTCTTTCAGGTAAATAGCTAGATCCAGTAGGTTAGACTATTGTTTTTAAACTTGCGCCAGCTACTGTCTGGACTCGGGAGTGGGTTTTAATTTACTTCAACCGCGTCCAGCAGAAAACGTATTAATACTCTTTAAAAACAGACAACAAAAATTTTAATTAACAAATGTGAAGGACACAAGACATGTATTTATATGCATTTTTTAAAAATCCACAATATTACCTATTCAGACCAGAGGGGGTGGGGGTGGGGGGGGGGATATGTTTACCCCCCAGGGATAAAACATCAATGACCAGAGGGGGGGATGTCATGGACAGAGGGGGGGGGTTAATCCCCCCCATCCCCCCAGCAAATCGCACCCAGCTCAGCAGTATTACTGATGAATCTAATAGTTATGTATAATATGGGCATGTCTTGAAGTCATAACATTTCAATTTAAAGTGATGCTGAAAAACGAGTTAATGTATTTTTTACTTGAAGGCTGCTCATCTGTTGGTTCTCTGTCAGAAATTACAAAAACTGCAGTTTTTAACCTATCCAAAATGCTGCAGCAAGACTTCTAGTGAAAATTACTAAAAATTACTAGATCATATATTTCTTATTGTAGCTCTTTTGTTCGCTCCATGCTAAAGCCAGACAGTAATTTGAAATTCTCCGTCTCACATATAATCTCCATCATACATCAGAGATCTGATTGCTCCATATGTTCCTGACAGAGCACTTCACTCTCAGACTGCAGGTCTTATGGTAATTCCCAGAGTTTCTTATAGTAGAATGGAAGGCAAACCTTTTAGTTATTAGGCTCATCTTCTGTGGAATGAACTCCCAGTTTTAGTCTAAGGTGCAGATACCCTGTCTACTTTTAAAACTCAATTAAAAACTTTCCTTTTTGATAAAGCCTATGGTTAGAATGGCTTAGATTGTGCTGAGCTATTGACTATAGTTATTCTGTGTTACGCTTAAACTGCTGTAATACCGAGTCACTTCTCCTCACTCACATACTCTTTCCAACTATTCTTTGATTTTGCATTATTTGCTACTATTTAACATTTTGACATTATGTTCTCTCCCTGTCGCTCATTTTTACAGAAGATGCATCTCATTCTGTTTAGCTTTGACACCTGCTGGAGGGGGGCTGAGCTACCACTTCCATCATTGGTTCCCAATCTTGGCCCTCAAGTAGCACTGTCCTGTGTGTTTTAGGTGATTCCCTGGTGAGTAATAAGCTGCTCAGAACTGCATCAACTCTCTCCTGGGTTGCTGATTACCAGTTAGATAGACCTCAGTATGTATGGCTGCGGAATAACCGCTCTGATGTGGCGATCAGTAATATGGATGTCCCACAGGGACCTGTCATCTCCCCTTGTCTGCTCACATAGTACGCCTCAAACTTCAAATACAACTCTGAGTCGGGCCACCTGTTTGCAGACAACAGTTGGTTGTGTGTATAAAGAATGGAGAGGAGTCAGAGTACAAGGAACTGCTGGAAGAATTTGTGGAGTGGCAGGAAGCATCTGCTTCTCAATGCCACTGAGACTAAGGAGAGGATGGTGGAATTAAAGAGGATATAAATCTCAGCTCAAGGTCTTCAAGATCATAGGAGAGGATGTAGAGGGGGTTGATGGTCGTATGAACCTAACAGCAGACTGGGCTGCCTGAACACAGGTGCAGACTAGGTCTCCTAAGGAAGCTCACATCCTTCAATCTGTGCAGTAAGATGTCGGAAATGCTCTACCAGACCTTGGCATCACCAAAGACTGCTGGGTGCCATTAGCCTCAGAGTCCAATATGAGCTGGTAGTCATTGAAAATAACCCGGAGATGTTTGAGTCAGTGACAGACAAGAGGGCCCTGAACAAACTGCTCTCACCCATCCCACCACCCGCATAAGCCCCTGCAGAAAGGAAGCAGAGCTCTTTCCCCCACAGACTCACTCAGCTCCACTGTCACAAAGACTGCTGCAGGAAACCATTCATCTCATTATCTATTTAAATTGTACAGCTACACTCATTTTAGCTTGAGTTTATTTTGCATGTTCCTAATTTAATTGTTTTAGTTCCTCTAAATGTACATACTGTTTTAAACTTTTAAACTATTTGCACTGATGTAGATACAACTGTTCGTGCGGGATCAGTAATGTATGTATCCATCTACAGTTGAAACCAGAAGTTTGCATGCACTGTATAAAAAAGACATAAAAAAAATGTTCTCACTGTCAGACTGAATAAACATTTTCATGTCTTAGGATTCATTTTGGTAATACTAACAGACCTGTCTTCTGAATGCCAGAGTAATGAGAGTGATAATTTTTTTAGACATTGCTTATTATTTTTTTTAAAGTCAAAGGTTTAATTCAATTAAATTAATTTTAACTTCTATAGCACAAATTCACAACATGTCATCTCAAGGCATTTTACAAAAACCCATATGTTTTTTTACATACATTTTTCAAATATTTGGTACCCTTGCCTTTAATCGTCAGTGGGTCAAACATTTGGGAGATCCTTCCACCAGCTTCTCACAAACATTGGCAGGAACTTTGGCCCATTTCTCCTGACAGAACTAGTGTTACTGAGCCAAGTGGCCTTACTTGCACACACCTTTTCAGCTCTGCCCGTACATTTTCAATAGGAATGAGATCAGGGTTTTGTGATGGCCGCTCCCAAACATTGACTTTGTTATCCCTAAACCACTTTGCAACTGGTTAGGAATTTCCACATAATGTTATTTTCTCATGATGCCAGCTATTTTGTGAAGGGTCCCAGTACCGCAATGTCTTTTGCTTTTGTTCTAGGTTTGGGTTGCATATTTTGGATCAAAGCACATTAATCTCTAAGACACTAAACCCAAAACGTTCCTGAACGGTATGACGGCTGGACAGTCCCATAGTTTTTATATTCCAACGTTCTCCAGTTTTGCAGTGCTTGTTGTCATTTCAGCTTTTAACTTCTTGTTCTCCGACATTTTTTTTCTTCATAGTAGGTACACCTGGTCTGGTGTTCTGTTAACTGTGACATCATCCAGGGGAGACATATCATCCACTATTACCATCTAATGTAGAACAGATTACTGGATCAATGTGTGCTTCAGTGCTTTTTTGTCTCTGCTCTGTCGGTCGAGGCAGATGACCGTTCACACTAAGCCTGGTTCTGCTGGAGGTTTTTCCTTCTCGTTAATGGGAGTTTTCCTTCCCACTGTCGCTTCATGCATGCTCAGTATGAGGGATTGCTGCAAAGCCATCAACAATGCAGAAGACTCTCCCTGTGGCTCTACACTCCTTCCTGGAGGAGTGAATGCTGCTTGTCAAGACTTGATGCACTCTGCTGGGTTTCCTTAGATAGGAAATTATTTTGACCAGTCTGTTTAATCTGATTGAATTTGACTTTGGAAAGTGCGTTGACATGATATGTAAAGTCATAGTGATCTTAAAGTAGGTACATTTCGGAATATGAAGAAAATAATAAATTCTCTCATTATTCTCATATTTAGCAAATAGAAATAATATTGGTAATTCTAACAGACCTAAAATAGGAAAAGATTATTCAGATTTCATGTCTAGCAGTAAGAAAAAAAAAAGCTTGTGAATCTTTCTATAGTGTATGTAAACTTCTTCAGTTGTACATTTTCTCTGACTGTCTATCTTGAGTATAATCTAAAATTGTAGACCTTGGACGTAGGTAAGAGCGCTATGTTGTATCTATGTTTAGGACTCTTATTTTTAATGCGAGGAAGGAAGTAATTTGTTAGATTTGTTGTGTGGACAAAGTCAACAATTAAACAAAATCATCACACACTGAAATTGCCATTTGAAAACTGACATCTTAATTTACTCAAGATACATTTTTCTGTATTGAAAATTAGTTTGATGAGCTGGAACATTAAATCTAGCAAAAACAGGACATTTGTATGGAGATAAAACCTCTTTCACAGTGCTGTAAGATCTGTTAGCGTTATTGCACACTTTGTTAAATAACACATGTTGATTAGACCTATCCTTTCAGAAAGATATCATGTAAATGGATGCATGTTACTTTCTTGTCACGTTCCATACTTATCTTTAATATACAAATCCTGTATGTCTTGAGTCTGACTCCACTGTTTCACAGCTTCCTGAGAAAATGAGTGCAAACAACATAGCAGAAGCATGCAAGTATTGAACTTCTGTGTTTCATATTTTAGAATGGCATAAGTTATTTATGTACATCTGTATGGTGCAATGAACCTCTGGGCATAACCACAGTGAGGCCAAAATGAATGTTGAGCAACACGTGCGCATGCGCTAGCATGTGATTGTTTGACATTTTTCTTGGTTAGTGTCAGAGTTGAACAGAAGCTGATATTTCCTCGCGGTCACTGTATGACAGCACTGGGGACAAGCTCTGGCATGAGCAAGGGCAAGAAAGTTTGTTTCAAAGTGGCAGCACACGCACAAACACACACACGCTCAAACAGGCGCGCGAATATGCACGCTTGCAACACACTCAACTCTCAAATTGCCTGGTTGCTGCCCCCAGAAGCTGTGAGTCACAGAGGAAAGACAGGCAGAACTGTCTTTTCTACAAGCCGCTTAGGAGAAAACATCAAACTGTGAGTGTGTTGGAACGGGAGCGTGCAGGACTTTTTGTGTCTGTTTGTCGGCAAAGAAGGTGATTTTTTTTTTTCTCCATCTTTGTGAGCTTGATGAAGCGAAAGTGGAATGAATGAAAAGAGCTGGGCTGTGTGTGGACAGAAAAGGGAAACAGAGCCACAGATTAATCAGGATTAGAACCCTATATTCAAGACACATTCAGCAGATTGTTCTAAATTCAGAGCTACTCTCCAGATGCCTGCAGTGTGTGGTTCTTCCTTGGTAGCTGTCAGCAGTCCAGCCTTGTCTTGTGTTCAGGCATATTTGGACTGACTCTGACCTTGAGTTAAGCAGGTCTCTTTCATGCTGCAACAATAGAAGCTGAAAGGTTCTGCTGCAGACAAAGTTTGTTGTGTGTGTGTTTGTTCTCTCAACAAAATCTCAACATCTGCTTGAACGGCATCATGTAAAAGTAGTTATTCCAAGGAGATGGTGACAAGTTGAAATCTCATAAAACTAAAATTGGTTCCTTGTTTTTGCTTCTTCATGAACATTGATTTCTGTACATGAATATGTGCTGCTCCTGTGTGGGTCTGGGATGGGCTCAGGGTTCCTGGGGTCTGCCACCCTTGGACAGGGGTCTTGCCAGGGCCTTGGGGGCTTGGGTCCTGAGGAGTACGTCGCTGGGGCTTTGGGCCGGTGTTTGCTTGGGTATCCAACCCTACCCACAGGTCTTTGAACTAGACTGTGTCTATTGTCTTATGTGGTAGCAATTGTTTTTCTTCTGGAGTGGGCAGCCTTGGGTGGCTCCATCTCTGGCTCCGGTTCCCTGTCTCGGTTCTGGTTCATGACAATTCTTGATACTGATTCTGTCTGGAAGTAAAGGGGTCTGTATTGTTGTGCAATTATACACTGTTTAAAGTTATTTAATGTTTCATAAATAACCTTCTGTCTGTTAAGTATTGTCTGGTGATGATCAGCTCTTAAGCTGATATCAAGACAACGGTTGAAAGGGATGAATTCGAGCACTAGCGATCTTTTAACAGCAAAACCTGCACACACATAGAATAAAGGAGTGACAACTTCTTTTCAAGTTCAAGAATTTAATAACAGAAATAAAATGAACATCCAGAGAACATCCCTATGTAAAGCTGTTTAACTGAATTAACACAATATTTTGATTAAAAAATCCTCTCTACTAGGCTAGTGAAACTTAACTAAACTACTAAGCAAAAATGAAGATAAAAAGAAGCTAAGCTAAGGAACTATTTACATGCAAAAAAACAAAAGGCAAAACAAAAGTGGTTGGTCATAATCAGAATATCTCAGTAAATCCTGGTTCACTGCAGATCTGATTAACAAAAACATGGAATGGAGTAAAAAAAAAACATCTTACATGTATTTCAATCCATTCACAATGCAAAGCCCAAGTCAAGCAAAACATTATTTGTTGAAATAATATTCTGAGGACCATTTTGTCCTATAAAATCATTTAAATCAGAATCGCTTGCCTTTGTTTATGCGATTCTACCTCCGGCCGCTAGGGGTCGCTACAGCGATCGTCGCTAACCTGGTTAAAATCTATAGTTATCAAATTTGTCTTGAAAACCGGCATTAAAATACCATATTGATGCGGGAATAAGGCTCATAACACCATCGGTGGATGGCGGCGCAGAACAGTTACGCTTTATGCTCTAAAACGGACTCCTTTCGAGAGATCCGAAACCAGATGTTAGCAAGGCTAATATCCTGTTGGCTAGCGGACGCTCGGCGTTAACAAATGAAAGCTTTTGCTTTAATTTTAGTCATATTGAGTGGCTGGATAACATAAACATTAATGTCCCATCAATGTATGAAACCCTTGTGGAGGTAACCATTCTGGTAAAACTTTAAAACGCACTTGACAGTGACATGGTACCAAATGCTAGCAATGCTATATTGTCAGCCTTTTGTTCAAAATGCCAGGTATACACGGTTTGCAAGCCATTTCCCAATAAACCTTTTTAACTTCACCCTCAGACCGCTGCCCAAACCTGTCCTTTTCAGTTCTGTTCAGTTTGGCCATTCACGGAAGGGGCGTTGAAGGAGGAAGTTGTTGGTTTCTTCTTCAAGGCTAGCGTTAGCCTTGCAGCAGCATGTGGCTAACGGCGTGGTCTGGATAGCTTGGAGGCCACGTTCTTTGACTGGGATGCAGTCCGATGAGCAGGGTCTTTTCCTCAGAATTCCACAGCTTTCTGCCCCATCTGGGTTCCCTTTCCTGTACAGGCTGAGGAAAAATACACAAAGCTGTTTCGCATGCAGGGATCTTTGCTCCTGCATCTAATGGTGGAGTTAAGACAGTAACTTAGCTCTGTAGTCGTGTGTTGTTTATCCGGATTCAGTCAGGTCCTCTGCTGAAGCAGGCAGTCAAATCTAGCAGACCCTGGATCAACGTGGCTGGTCCAGGGAATCTTTCAGCTGCTGGCTTGTGTGTCGGTGAGGGCCGACCAGGCCCTCATGGTCTGACCTTCTTTGTCTGCTCTCAGAGAGCTGTAGTGGAGCTGAACAGGTCTGCAGAAGAATGCTGAAGTGAAGAGCTCTTTGTCTGTGCTGTTACTTATCTGTTAGGATGGGTCACAGCTGACCTCCTGCTGGGAAAAAGGGCCCTCAGGGGGAGAGAGAGAGAGGAAAGAGGCCATCCTTCCGGCCATGTCTGCAGCAGGACAGAATTCTTTTTGTCACCTCTTCCTTACTGTTCAGGATCCAATCTGAGATCACTATCATGGCATAACAGTATGGTTCGGAGCTGACTGGAGTTGTTTCGGGGGGAGTAGTCATGGTTTCTTGGTGGGTTCAGGCCCTTACTGTGTGGGCTCGCCTGCAGGGCTGATGGCTCAGGCAGTCTGCTCTCCACCATCCTGGTGATGGGGATCACCTCCTGGGTGTGGGGACTTGGTTCCCTTATAAGGTCTTGGTACTTGGACCTGGGAGTATAGGATGCTTGTGGTGAGTGCAAGTGTGTGTACAGCGTCTATTCTGTATGGTTATGAGCATTTGCATGTGTGGGCATTAGGCTGGGAATGTGTGACTGTTACTTCGTGCCTGTTATGTGCTAGTCTCTATGTTGGGTTGGGTTTGGGCTGTGCCCTTTCCTCGGACATCTCAGGTCTCTACTGATTGTGGAGCCCATCCCAGCCATCAGGCTCCCTGCCGGGGGTTGTTGCCTTGACCAGATGTGTCTGGGGCTGGGTGCTCGAGTGTGTACAGACTCACTCCAGTGGTTGCTTTGCAGGACCTGAGCTCCCCGGTTCTGTCATGGCCCTGCCCAAAGACCCTTAGGCCCATAGCTGGATCTGCTATGTCTATCTTTGTTTAAGATGCAAAAAAAAAATATTTTGGCATGAAATATTTATTTATTTACATATTTGTTTACACATTGTGTAAACAACAGGGCGTTATGATTTGTGATTTTAGCCATTATTGGCCAGAGTTTAACATTTTATGGCACCAGGATGTTTTCATTCCAATTCTGAAAAGTGCTTAAAAATAAAAATACTTTTTGTACAAGTATTTCTTTTACTAGTGTCATGTATAGCAAAATTGCATATTAAAATGCCCAAATAGGCTTTACACTTTCAGAAATAAAAAGATAAAACATGCAATTAATTTGTGATTAATCTTAAGTTAACTATTGACATTAGGCAATTAATTAATTAATTAATACAATTAATTAATGACTGCACTAATTATATATATATATATATATATATATATATATATATAATTAGTGCAGTCATTAATTATATATATATATATATATATATATATATATATATATATATATATATATATATATATATATATATATATATATATAATTAGTGCAGTCATTAATTAATTGCAGAACCGGGCTCAGTATGAACGGTCATCTGCCTCGACCGACTGGGGTTACAGAAGACAGAACAGAGACACAACAAGAGAAACAAAAAGCACAGAAGCACACATTGATCCAGTAATCTGTTCTACATTAGATGGAAGTAGTGGGTGAGCCGTCTTCTCTGGATGATGTCACAGTTAACAGAACGCCAGACCAGGTGTACCTACTATGAAGATAAAAGAGAGAGAACAGAAAGTTAAAGCAGAAATGACAACACATAATGCATAATTGAAGAACAGTAGAACTCAATAGAGTGAGAAAATTAGATCCTGATATACTCCAGTAGCCTAAGCCTATAGCAGTAAAACTATAAAGGTAGCTGAGAGTAACATGAGCCACTAGTTATAATTTTTGTCAAAAAGAAAAGTTTTAAGCCTAGTCTTAAAAGTAGACAGGGTGTCTGCCTCACGGACCAAAACTGGGAGTTGGTTCCACAGGAGAGGAGCCTGATAGCTAAAGGATCTGCCTCCCATTCTACTTTTAGAGACTCTAGGAACCACCAGCAGACCTGCAGTCTGAGAGCGAAGTGCTCTGTTAGGAACATACGGGGTAATCAGAGCTCTGATATATGATGGAGTTTGATTATTAAGGGCTTTATACGTTAGAAGAAGAATTTTAAATTCTATTCTTGATTTAACAGGAAGCCAATAAAGGGAAGCTAAAATTGGAGAAATATGATCCCTCTTGTTGATTTTCATCAGAACTCTTGCTGCAGCATTTTGGATCAGCTGAAGGCTTCGAACTGCATTTTGTGGACTTCCTGATAGTAAAGAATTACAATAGTCCAGCTTTGAAGTAACAAATGCATGGACCAGTTTTTCAGCATCACTCCTGGACAGAATGTTTCTAATTTTGGCGATATTCCGGAGGTGAAAAAAGGAAACTCTGGAAACCTGTTTAATATGGGATTTAAATGCATCATATTAGTTTTTCTTTTTCTACTTTTCAAACTCACCCCATGTCCAATGAGTCCCATATTCTGCCGCTCTCTTTCTGCGGCTAAATTATCCATCCAGCCATCCTCAGGAGAACGTTTGCTGTTTAAGACTGTGTCTGAAGTGGACAAATGCATTGTAGTCTAAAGAGTTCTTTGTCTTCCACATTTTTAGTTAACGTCAGCTGGAAACTAGGAATACGCTCTATTTGCAGATAGAGCGTATTTGTAGCGTTAACTCTCGCCCTTCTGCCGTGAGTCCACAGCTTTCTTCATCGTTGTCGGTTAACAGCAGTTGGAAACAATGAATATTCGGCAAAGTTATGCAGTTGCTTCGTCAATTTGTTCCATTTCAGCTCTCCTGATACAGAATATGAAATCAGTCCTGCGTCTGCGTCCTGGTCATATGTGGAGTGCTTAGCAAGCCACAGTTTCGCTTTTGAAGATCCGTTCAGGTTGGTCCATCTTCTTTACAGGTCACAAACTCAGTTTCTATTTCAAACAAAGTTAAGTACATAGCTCTCAACTCTCACGCATTGACCGTGTGACACACGCATTTCATCAATTGCACACGCTCACACGCATTACTTTGAAAATCTCAATCTTACAATGAAAATCTCACTCTTGAAACGCAAGCGTACGGGCGCTTCGCGTCATGGCGGAACCAATTTGCGGTACAATGGTTTCCGCACGTCCAGTAGTAGAGGGAACACAGCTGCAAGGACCGCCGCCGCGCAAACCAGTTTCCCTCATCCAAAGTGAAACACTTGTACGGTCCGTGTTGTGTGCGAATTAAATGGTAAGTCGTCGTGTGTTATTTGAAACTGTAACATGAAAGCAAAGTCAGTTTAAAATAGTGACCGTCTTGAATCGAACAACAGCACCCCCCCCCCCCCCCCCCCCCCGTTGGACCGTCTTCAATCCACCGACAGCCCCCCCCCCCCCCCCGACAACAATCTCACTCTCAACAGTCGTCAAAAGTTGAGAGTTATGGTTAAGTAGCTGCATAAATAGCCATCTGTTCTCTTGAAGCACGGAGCCTACTGACATGCGCTAACAAAAGTGTGCTCGCAGCCGCACAACGGCGGTACACAAACGAGGCTTTCCGCATCCTGACATGTAAATATAGCTTTAATGTTTATCAAATAACCCTTGGTCTGTTAGGTATTGTCCAGTGAATATCAGCCCAAACAGCTGATTTTAGGACATTAGTTTAAATGATTATTTAAGAGCTGGTGTTCTTTTAACAGCAAAATCTGCGCACATAAAATAAATGAGTGCTTCTCTTCAAGCACAGGAATCTATTAACAGAAATAAATTGCTTATCCACTGAACAACTATCTAGAATGTTTCTTATCTAAATCAACACTATATTTCTATCAACAAATCATCTCTACAAGGCTAGTGGACTCAACTACTAAGCAAAATTAAGATTAAATAAACTAAGGAACTATGAACACTCAAAAGTAAAAATAACCATAAAACACACCCAAAACACATTAGCCTAGCTTTGTTTCAAAGGTTGCTAATGGGTAGCTTAGCCAAAACACAATAAAACACATTAAAAGTGAACCATTAAACTGTCTCTGCTTAACTCTGCCAAACCTCTGCTTCTGTGTTCGTTTGGTGGAGTTTGACGGGTCTGATTGCAGTGAATTTGCTCCAGGGTTAAGCTAGTTTGGGCCGTGACAGCGAGCAAGCGGCTAGCTCATGCAGGGGCTGTAAACAAATGGCTCTCTGTCCTTTTATGCGGGTTCTCTGACCGTAGGAAACTCTGCGCTGCAAGGAACTCAGCAGGGCTTTTCTAGCGTGGCTGTGTTTGCTGCTGTGGAGGCCGCAGCGTATTTAGGCATCGTCCAGCAACGGGAAACTGCTTCATAAAGTCTCGGCTCAGCTTGTCAGCAAAAGCTGAAAAGGATTACACACACAGCCTAGCTCTGTGGTGGTCGGCTGATTAGGTTCCGATGTTGAAGAAGGCTTTCAACTTACAGTCTGATCTTATATTCTCTGCCGATTTACCAACAAATATCACAACTGCAAATGACAGAAAAACAAAGTATGGCTTAATTGGGAGTTGGATGAAGAAGGAAACTCTGTTTAATCCATTGCCTCTAAATGGAAATGGTTCAACTACAGAGCTACTAAGATATAGTTGTCCACTCAAACTCAAAGGCTGGACAGGGAGATAATTTTTCAAAGAAGCAGCCAAGAGGCTCATAGTCAGAGGTGTATAAAAAATCTCCAACCATGGGCCAGAGGCCTTTCTAGAGCCACTTGGAACTCCTGTCTGCAAGCTACAGAGGACACGTCATTCAGCATCCGTTATTTAATAAATATGTCATATGATAATGATAAAAATGGCAAATGTAAACATTTTAAATACATATTTCGACTATGAGACATGGAACATTTTTATTCCAGAACTTTCTTTTACTTTAACTGCCATTATTGTGAGATTTTATACTGTGGGGTCCAAAATATGGCTACTGATGCTGATTGGGTAGTTCTGCCCAGACCATTTCAGCTCATTCCCAAGGCACATCAAGATTTAGACTTTCCATTTCTTCATTCTCAGACGATCCTTGGATAATTTACTGATGTATTTCGGGTCATTGTTGTTGTAAGGTCCAGCTATGCTTCAGCTTTATATATTTCCAAAAGATTGGCCGAAATGTTCCTCAACTACCCTCTTATACATGGTAAAATTCATGGCGGACTGTAGGATGGTAAGCAGGCCAGTTCCTGCTACAGGAAAGCAACCTCAAACCATGACAAATTTCCCCTCTCTGCTTCACAGTTGGTATAAGTATTTTGCTTATCCCAAACATGTCATCTGTTGTGTTGTCCAAATAATTCAGTTTTATATTCAGTTCTTTAAACAACTATGCAGTAGTCTCTTCTCTCAGGGAACTAGGAGTTGGCCCTTCGTGTTTTTTTTCTAAGAGCGTAAAAGTTTCCTTCTTGTACACCTCCATGAAAGCTAAACTTTTGACCCGCTGTAGGTCCTGTGATGTCTTCTATGTCAGGGTGACATTCCAAGGGAATCCTGCAGTTGTTTGAACATCCTCCACTTGTAAACTATTTTCCAGACAGGGCAACAGCTAATTTCAAATTATTTTAAGACCTCTTTAAATCCCTCACCAGACCCATAAGCTGCTGAAATCTTCCTTCCGAGGGTTTCAAACAGCTGCTCCCATCTTACCATGGCGCTCACTCAGTCAGCAGAATACAAAACCAAATGTCTGAGGTTTAAAAATTGCAAACCTTCTTCGAAATTCTGGGCAACAGTGTTGAAAATATGTACCACAGATGTTACCCAAATAATTCCTCAACAGAAACAGATTTTCTTGTGACAATTTACAAAAAATGTTTCACAGAAATGCTTAAAAGGTATTCGTGTTATTTTTCTCATTATTTATGTTACTATTTTTTTTATGTTTTTGCTGTGTAGAGTTGCAGTACATCCCACATGGGTTAAGGTAAATAACACAAAAAGGACTTGGTGATGTGAAATAGTGCTTAAACATAACAATACTGCAATAAAAGAGACAACTAAATGGGTGGCTGTTAATTGAAACATAAGTCACCTTTTGTAATTCTGTAATACAAAAAAGATAGTGAGACATATTTACAGATATTATTTCTTAAATTTTAGACAATAGACATCATATTTTGTAGAAAATGATAAAGAATGGCCACTAGACATAGAGATTTATAACAGGCAGCTCATTTCTCCACTCTGCTTTGATGCAGTTTAAAGCATATTGCTTCCTCAAGTTACCACCAAATTACAAAAGCTAGATAAGAGCAGCAAACACAAAGCACATCTCACAGAGAGCCTCTGCGTTCTGAGAGAAAATAAATCAAGACTATTACATACAGGTATTTGCTCTACCTCCATGTTGGATGGGATGAAAATAAAACATTGGCTAGAAAGGAGGTGATCAGAAGAAGAGAGGAGGGGAAAACAGAACAAAGGAGTTCTGGATACAGAAAGATGGAATTCTTCGGATTATCTGTGCTGAGATTCATGCTAATCCTATTATACCATTTGGACTGCAGGTATATTTAATTAATTTAGATAAGTATAGAATAAAACCCTCTCTCACTGGTTAAAAAAAAACATTGAATTACCCAATGTGAAGCAATGAAGCAACTGTCCTCCATCACAATGAACTGTACTTATATTTATCTAATAAGCCAGTCACTGCAACCACCATGAAGAAGACATTATGAATGTTGATATGCCAACGTGCCTGCTGTAGAAGGGTTTCCATTTCATACTCAGCCATGGCTAAATTACTTTCTGTGACACAAATCTCACCATGGTTTTTGTGCTATTTCACACTTGTGGAGGATGGTTGTCAGTGATCAGATGAATGCTTGTTCATTTAAAAAAAATGGTTCTTTAGCCTAAATATTGTTTTAGCTTATTTGCCAATATGTTCAAAGCAACAATATAGTCAAGGAGAGAGCAAACAAGATAGCAATCATTAAAAAAATTAAACCAAAAATATTTACAAAATACAAAACTTATAATGGGCACCTTCATCAATTTTGGAAAAGAAATGTTAAGCTACCATGTTAGTAAAAGTTCCACTGTTTTTAATTGTAACCATGCAATTAAAACCCACCATTTTACAAATGCTGGTTAATATTCCTATTTAAATTTCCTTGTATTTTTATTCAAACAAGAAGAGTGTTTTTGATAGACAAGCAATGTCCAATACTTAAAATGTAATGGATATGATGTATAAAATGACATCTCTGTTTCAAAGTTTTTTTTTTGTTTTTTGCTATAGCTTGTTTAGATTGATATGTTGTTTTCTGTCCCGCTTGTTAATCTTTTTTTGTTTGTTTGTTTTTTCCCCCCCCAAATTCCTGTTTTGTATCCAAAAACTTGGAAAATAAAGTAAATTCTGATTCACAAAAAAGCTCATGTGTTCTGATGTACAACAAAATGAATTGTGCAATCAAGATCAGCAGCTGCACCTGCATTCCTCCTGCTTCAGCGTAATCAGGCTCACTCCATTCACTTGTTCTCCTGCCGAGGAGGGATGTGACACTTTCATATATGTTTGTAGCAAGCAGTCTAAATACACAGGTCATGGATTTTGAACCCCAATTCTTTTTTTCAGTGATTGAAACACCCAAATTCAATGGTTTGAAGGGGTTGAGCCTAAAATCTAAATTCAGTAATGGAGGCCTTTGTAATTTCTAAAATATTTAAAAAGTTGTTCAGCAGAAACTCACAGAAATGTCCGTGTCAAAACTACACAAAACCTTGCCCAGTGTTGCTCTGTAGGTAGACAGTGTGCTGCTTCAAGGTAATACGTTGTCTTTTCACATTTCATTCTGGAAGGAAATGTGGCATCTGGCAGATGATGAAACACTGACTGCATCTGGGTAACAGAAAAAGGAATAAACAATGAAAGTGGGCCAAGGGGATTGAAAAAGAAAACATTGCATTAATCGGCTGGCAGCGGGTTTTGACCAGCCCAGCTTCTCAACCCACAGTGGAACTTTGAATCAGCTGTGGAAGTGGGCTCATCCCAGCTGCTCTACTTCTCAAAGCGAGCACAAAACCTGTGAATGCCGCCTTCCACATCCAGCACTCACACAGCGGCATGAACCCCCCCTGATGATTAAAGGTTCACTCTGGAGATTGCCTCGCTCTTTTCTTCAAACAATGCTAACATACGGGGCTCTAAATAGTGATCTAGTGGAAGTGGAAATTTATAGAAAAGGTTCTTTAAAACGACATTTCTGGGACACAACAGTATTTCTGGATAACAGACAATAATTGGCCTCATAATAACTGAAAAAGCTTGAGACATATATCTTCATATGTCTAAATTAAAGGTGCGGAATTTGATTGCTTTTTGCCCCCAGTGTTTTAGATGTTTTAGAGCTACCACACCTGACAAATGGCTAAATGATGGCTACAGCATCTCACAAAGGTCTGAGACGGCTAATACCCATTCTCCATAGTTCAGGAAGCATATTGAAAACATTGGAAAGATCACCACTGCAAATATTAAACTCCTCTCTCTCCACGTTCAGGTCAACAGAGTTCAGTGAGATGTTCAACGTTTTGGATATTGTTTTTTTTAACCTAGCTCTGCTTTTTTTTTTTTTTTTTTTTTTTTTGCCCTCCACAATGTTCACTCTGCTGAATTCCTCGGTCCCCGTGATGCTGGCTGTTCTCTAATGTTCTCTAACAAACCTCTGTGGCCAGAAACAGAACAGATGGATTCTATCGAGATTAAATTACACACAGATGGACTCTGTTAGTTAGGTGACAGTAGAGTTGCACTGGAGTATATTTAAGGGCATCTATAGGGGGGTTCATTCAAAGGCACACCAGACTTTGTACATTTCCATTAGTTAGACACTTGGAAACCCATTTGAAAATGATGCACTACTCTGTGTTCTGTCACATCAAACTCTAATAGAATCCATTGATGTTTGCTGCTGTAATGTGAGAAAATGTGGGGAAGTTTTTCTTTCTTTCTTTTTTTTTTTTTTTTTTTGTAATTTGAGAGGATGCCACCATTTATTCAGGTAGCTCTTGATTCAGAATCTGGCTGTTTCACATATGGGTCCCACAGCTGCTACCAGGTATGTTTAAAAAAATGAACTTTTCATTTTAGTAGCTGTTTATTTTCTATGGCTGATGCTATTTTTCTGCAGTCATTAAAATGACCGGTTCTCACAGCTGCACAGCTCAATCAGGTTTCTGGACTGTGGGGTTGTAGTTACAGATGGGATGAAATTGTATGCAATATATGAAGGTGTGGCCATCACACACAAACAGAAGTCATGGATCCCTGGATTGCACCCGTTTCTTATATTTCCAGGTGCATGGGCAAGGAAGTCGCTGCCCTGGCAAATGGCTTTTAAATTTGGGGAAAGCAGGGGGGAAAAAATCAGCTTAAACTGTGTTTATGTTAGGATCGTTTCATCAAAGTTATCTTTACAGCCAATATTACAAATGTTCCATCAGCAAAATCTTATTTTTTTTCTGTAACAAATTCGATTTTCAGTTGCATAAAGGTTTTAGGAGTGACAGGAATTTAAAATGCAGCATCTTTGTGTTTTAGGGAGAAATAGTTGTTGGAGAGTTGAATTAGATTTGGTTCAAAACAGGCGGATTTTCCTTCCTGTTTTTATACAACCACACCAAATACACATTCTGTTTGCAAATGATTTCATCAGCTCCAGATGGTGAACATTTGTAGAAAGTTATGACATTAACTTTGCACACAGAGCAGAGATGTGGACTTTTATATAAAACATTTACAGCATTGCACTTCTGCCATAAGTTGGGGACAAAATCTCGCCTCCCTTCAGCTTGTGATTTTATTAAAATGAAGGAAACTTGATTCACCGCTTGTCTGCTATAATTGGCCATTCCACAACAATTCAGATTCCTCTACAATCTGCTGGCAACTTGGTACAATTTCGCCTTGAAAACCTTAAATGGATGGTTTGTGTTTTTAAGTGATGTAGTTCTGAAAATGTGTTACCAGTTAACTTCTTAACTCTTTAGGTGCGCTCCACATTTATAAAACTAGATTGGAACTACTCATTCTGCTTCTCAGAAAGTTCAAATATTACAAAAGATCCATAAATAAAACCCAATTTCAGAAATATATGACCAATCTGATTATACTGTAGTGTGTAGAGCTGCAACTCCACAAAAATCACAAAAACAAATCTCTCCATTTACAGTAAGTCCCAATTAAGCAAACGATCATCGGCAGCTTCAATAGTTGGACAAAGAGTTCTAATGGCTAAAACTTGATTATTAAGGTTGGACAGATTGTTCTACATGCTTTATATTCTGTAACATTACCTCACCTGCTCTATCACTCATTTATCATTCTACACTGTTCAGCTTCCTTTGTCATTCATCATTCAGAGAGGAAGAACTGTTAGTTCTCCCTCTTGTTCCATTACAGCAGAATGTGCTGAGTATAATTTAGCATTAATGAGTTGCTCTGTGTGTAGGCCATGTGTGTGTAAGCCTCTGCCCTCTGATGTTCTTCAAGCAGCATCCCTGTGCACGTGCGCGCATAGTTCTGCATGCCTTAATGGGTGCGTTTAAAAGCGCTAATGAAGAATTTGCAGTTCCAGATGGGAACGCACAGTTTGACTTCCTGATTCATGATCTGTCACATCCACTTTGCTATTCGCCACCTCTGTTTGGAAGAGGAGTTCAAGCATTGTCGCTCTGGATAATGATAATCAGACTTGTCTCACCTTTTAGTGGCCATGATTGCATATGATATTTAGAGCATATCCTGATTTCCTACAGTTTTACTTTTAGACTTACCCATTCACTCAGGAAAAGCTTTCTAAGAGCACAGTGGCACATTTTAGTTGGGCTGAACAAAATGGATACATTGTTGTGTTTGTGAATAGAAACCTGAAACCTGTAGCGTGTTGTGGTATTGAGCCTCTTGAGTCAATTCTTAGTAGAGCCATCTTCCCATGTAATTACAGAGGCAATTATTTGGAGTCTGTCTCTACCAGCTTTGCACACAGAGAGACTAGAATTGTTTGCCCAGATTAGATGGAAATTGTGATTTGATGTAATTTTGCAGCTGCTACTTCTCGGCTGCATGCAGCATTAAATTCAGTGAAGCTCAAAATTATTCATACCTCTGCCAGATTAAGCTTTGGAGTAATCTTTCAATTTCTGATTGCAAGTATCAATGGTTTGGAGTGGTCAGAGTCCAGCCTTGAATCTGAGGCAGAGTCTATGCGGGAAGCTAAAGATTAGGGTGATGGCAGGAAGGCCTTCCAATCGCAAAGACTTAGAGACCTAAAGTGCTAAAAATACTTAAATATATTTCTAATGAGGCTGTTGACATAAACCTCCCACCAGAAGTGTGTAACAACCAAAGTAATCCACACATGCAGATAATTCTAAACAATTAGTCCATAAATGTAGTTATCTGAAATGATATAGGATGACATATACCCTGAATCTTGACAGATGGATGTAGTTCCGCCGAGCTGGACATGGCTCCACACATCCATCTGACATCGCTGCTGTTGGAAGGGATTTTAATACCACGTAAAATGGAAAAGCTATTCAGGATCGCTGGGCAGGAGTTTCGTAGATGTGACGTATCAGAGAAGCACCTGACTGGATTCAGACAACAATCCAATCCAACTTTATTTATAAAGCACTTTAAAACTTCTCAAAGGACCAAAGTGCTGTACAGTGAAACATCATAACACCATTACACAGACTCAAAAAACCATACAAGCATAAATAACAAAATTAAAATCAGAACTATAAAATCTATAATATAATAAAAATAAAAGTAATTTAAAATAATTTATCACAGACTAAACTTTTTTTAAGAGCGATTTAAAATCAGACAAAGAAGTAGACAATTTCATTTGCAAGGGAAGGTCATTCCACATTTTTGGAGCACGATCCCCCCCTTACAGAGGATGACTTATAATCGCTTTAGTTTTTGGCTCCTCAAGAAGCAGCTGATTGGCTGACCTGAGTGAACGGGAGGGTGCATGAAGCTGCAGCAACTCAGAAAGCTAAGATGGAGCAAGACCATGGAGAGACTTAAAAACAAATAAAAGAACTTTAAAATTAATCCCTAAAATGTACAGGGAGCCAGTGTAAAGAGGCTAAAATGGGGGTAATGTGCTCATATTTACGAGTGCCAGACAAAAGACGTGCAGCAGCGTTTTGCACTCTGTGGAGTTGAGCAATGCTGGAAGCACTAACCCCCAAATAAAGTGCGTTACAGTAATCCAGCTGGGTAGTGATAAAGGCATGGATTACTGTCTCTAAAAGATCTCTGGAGAGAATGGGCTTTATTTTGGCCAACTGACTTAACTGAAAAAAACTTTTCTTCACAGTTGCCTTTATCTGGCTATCAAATTTAAGATCATCATCCACTTTGACACCAAGGTTTGTGATAACTGACTTCCTATACTGCAGTGACGTGCAGTCAGGCCTCACTTGTCATCATGGAAAGAAAGAAAGTATATAATGATAACATAATATAAATTGTGATTCACTCAGTCATTTGTAATAAGTCATTTTTGTATCTAATTTACTAATTTTTGATCATATTCTCTTTAAAATTAAAGACTTTTTGCTATTTTTCATGTAAATCCTTGGTGGCGCTTGATAGCGAAGCCGGTGAGGCCGCAGCGAGCTTGGCCTCCCCTGGGATTGCGCAATCCCATGTTAACTGCGCTGACTTCCATTCTGTGAATGCATGTTTCTGTCTCTAGATCATAAATTCAATTGTTCAAACAGTTATGAACTGATTTTCCACAATTTAATATATGTGGATTACGAATTGTGTTTTGGTCATTAAGCTGTGTGTTTTCGTGCTGCTGGGCGATCATAAAAGCCAAAGAACAGGTTGTAGGTGATGCCGGCAGTTCCTTGGCCGCTAGGCAGGGGGCGCTCAAGGAGCACCGCTGCTGATCCCAAAACTGTAAAGTGACAGCAAGTTATGAATGTATAAGCTAAACAAGTAAAGCACTAAAAAGACTCTAACCATCCAGCCGGAACAGGACTGATGAAGGAAGGCTTTCCTCCCTGGCAGTGATATCCTTTGAGACTGAGAGACTTTTAAATCTGAAGAAGATAAAGAGAACTTTTACCGGAAAGTGACCGATATTTTTGTGCAGAAAGAGCGCCGCATGGACTTCATTTATAAGTAGAGGTAAGACAGCAATAATTACTCATGTTTTGTGTTTGTAATGAAATGTGCGTAATGTGGGTTATAGTTTTGGAATGTGTTGGAAATGCAGAAATCCATCATAACTCAAACTGTTACCAATCAAATGACAAATAATTTAGTTTTATTTTTTTTCATCAAAGAATCAATATTTTTTCCATGTCTCTTGGTGAATTGATTTGGCTCAATGAGTCTCCTTCAGCACTTTGCAACGAGTCTACTCTGTAGAGTGTATATATTTGTAAATCTGACTCTGATGACGTCAGTGCCTCACCAGCTATGAACCCTAACACACGTCACTGATATACTGGGCTAGGTAACCTAGCTCAATGAAGGGAACCTCAGCTGTCCGCTAAAAACCATGACCTCAGTCTTACTCTCATTGAATTTCAAGAAGTTAAGGGCAATACTTAACTTCTTGTTGAGATGCACAATCTTAATGACTAAATACCTTTGCAGATACACCTAATCTCGTCTTCTTGGGTGTGGGACCTCAGACTTTATAGATCTACATCTTGACTATAACTGCAGCAAAACTGAACTGAATCAGCTGAAGCATATGTGTTCCTCAAAGGATTTAGTAAGCAGTGTGACAGATGAACCTGTGACATTTGGTACAATTTAGCCAAATGTGCCAGAACTGTGCCAAATGTATTTTTCACCTCGTGAAAAGGAGTCTGTTTAAATAAAAGTGCTGATTTCCATTTTAGGACTCCTTTTGTGTATAACAAAGTCTTTGGTCATAAGATTTACCCTGTGTATCATCAACATGTAGCATTGTGCACAGCATAACATCAACAAAATGAAGAGAAATTGTGCTGACTGTGTCATTTTGCCTCATACCTTCTTCCATGGCTTCTAGAGCTGTCAGTTACGTCTTCTGTGTTACTATAATGATCGACATTCAGGAAAAAAAAAACAATACAGCACAGTCTGCAGCTCTGCAGTGTGGGAAAGCCTCTGTGCACAAAGCAGCAGTTACTGGCAGTTTTGTAAACTGTGATACGCTAATCTGACAAGGACATGCCATATCCTGTTTAAAAGGTAGTACTTTCTAGTTTCCAATGTTACCAATCATGGCAGGGCTAATCATGTCTGTGCAGCAAAACATTTTTCTGAGAACGGCAGCAACGGTTGATACATACGTTACATAAATGTCATCTTGTGTGTTTCAAGTGCTGTAAAACCTGAAGTACCTGTGAAAAAAAAACATTTGGGGCTTCCTCCTTAGAAGGATTTAGGAAAAAAACATGTGACCATTTCTAACCTACTTTTAAAGCATGCTTAAAAATTAGCGTGGCTCTTCCCATACTGGTACCGGTATCGATGGGCTTGTTAATTAATTGACCCATCCGAATTATGGAAAACAAACTTTAAACAAGCTTCAGCCTGACGTTTTTGTTCTGCAGTGAAGTCTTGTGCAGTGAGTGGGATCCTTTGCCTGGGTCATTACGTGTATGAATTAATTAAATCTGCAAAGATAAATGTCATGTCAATCCTCCACAGTCATATAGCTGACTCAATGCCTGATTCTCCAGATGGCAGCTGGAGAGAGTAGAGAGCCAACAGCCATTAGGTTGAAGGTGCAATTACGATTTCACATCGAGCTAAATTGGTTTGGATAACTTTTTTTACTCTCTTAATAAGTGAAGTCATCATTTGAAAACATTGCTTTGTATTTGATTAAGTTATCTTTACTTCTGTTGTTTAAGTTAGACAGTGGTAGTAATTCTTAAGCAGGGTGAAGACTTTTTCACAGCACTGTAGTTGATGTAGTGTTTTTACCTGTCTGCTCAGCATTTTGTATGACACAGCAGGTTGAGCAGGAAGTGGAGGAGGAAAAGTTAATTATAGAGCCTGTTTTTCTGAACATCAGCAAATGTTGCTGTTTGTTTTTTTTTTCCATCTCTTTTCATTGAATAAACAGACACGATCCAACCTTGCGTTAAAAGCTGGTGTGAATACAGAAAGCAGAAATAGGAGCATCTGCACCATATTATACAGTACAACAAAACCATGACATATTCAATCTGCTATCTGTATACAAAACAATTTAGGCTGATTGTTGTAACTCGTGTATCGAGGTTATGTGACGTAGATAGAGGGGCTCTGTGCTCATATTTCACTGACTGAGCTGTTTGTCTCTGCCTTTCTCACAAACCGAGTTGTTTTGTTCCATGCTGCTCAGACTAATTACTGCAAAGCTGACAGAATGACACTGAGGAGCTTTCTCACTTACCGCCTTACTCAGAGGCTGTAGCTTTAGCTCTCTAATGATTTTAAAACTATTTGTTACAAAATGCTGTTTGGTGATTTTTTTAAGCACAGTTTCCTGCTCTATCAGTTGTAGTAGTGATAAACCAGCTTCACTGAGCAGCAATTGGACATAATTGATTCTTTTGTTTTTTCAACAACACAATTCATGCTTTGATAGTAAAGTCCATTTTTTTTTTTACAATGAAAGAGATGTAAAACTGTCATGGCTATAAGCGTTGACTCTAAATCTGCTCAGGAATGCTAAGTGACTATTATATCATGTTTGCATAATTGGGATTTAGCTCTTAACAGCAACATTTTGTTATTCATTAGCAGCCTTAGATTTAGTTTACCAGAGTCGGACCTGGTGATGGGCTTCATCATCCATCCATATCAACTTTATCCTTTAGATCAGCAATTTTCAGAGTTCACTCTCCAAATTCAAACAGCAAGTCAAACCAGAGCTTGTGCATGCCTTACATTTTAAGGGATACAGGTCAGAGGCTAAACCAACAAAAATGTGAGAAGCAGCTCTCAGCAACAGCTCATGCTTGTAATATTCTGTCTTGGTTCCTGTTTATGATTTGGTTAAAGTTAGTTTTTCCCTGCTTTTTGGTTTATTTGTGTTTTAGGTTCTGTCATAGTTGGAGTTCTGTCTTAGTTTTGGTTTGTGTCTTAGTGTGAGTTTTGAGGCTTCTTTTACAGTTATTGTTTTAAATTTGGTTTCTGATCTGGTCTTGTTTTGAGCCTCAGCACTGATGTCTGGTCTAATTACTTACTCTGCACACCTGCCTAACTCCACCCCTGCTGCAATCACCTCTCACCGGTTTCACCTGCTTCCTCCTCCATATAAACAGTTGAGACCAGACATCAGTGCTAGGTCGTCTTGTTGAGTTATGGGTGAGTCTCCTGCAAGATTCTGTTTTTTGCTTTTGGATTTTTGACCCCCTTTGTCTCCAGTAACCTGAGCCATCCTGTCCTGTCTGTTCCTGCCCTGCTTGCACAACTGGACTGTTTGTTTTTCTGCCATTTTTGTTACAACAGGTTTTTTTGGATTTTGTCTCTGTTTTGATTTCTGTTATTAAAATCCTTCTTTTTAAAGAAACCTCTGCTGGTCTGGCTGAATTCTGGGTCCCCTGCCTCTGATCTTTACATGCTGGCTATAATTATTCATAAACGTGCCAGTTTTATGTTTAAGGCAATCCTTTTAAACACATTTCTTTTGAATGGAAGTGTTATTAATATTTTGGAGGGCCCATTCCGAGGATCGGAATGCCAAGGACCCCGCCCTCGACTGCCACCCGTTGTACAATGCACCTTTGGCTACTCCAACAGGTGGTGAGCCCATTGGAAGGGGGACCCATGTTTCCTCTTCGGGCTGAGCCCAGCTGGGCTCCATGGGCAAAAGCCCGGCCACCAGGCGTTCCCCACCTCCAGGCCTGGCTCCAAAGTGGGGTCCCGGTGATCCGCGTCCGTGCGAGGGAACACAACATCCATTGATCGTACTCATCATAAGGGGTTTTGGGCTGCTCTTTGTCTAGTCCCTTACCTAAGACCTGTCTGCCTTGGGTGACCCTACTAGGGGCATAAAGCCCCTGACAGCATAGCTCCTAGGATCATTGGGACACTCAAACCCCTCCACCACGGTAAGGTGGTAGCCCAGGGAGGGGAGGTTGTTAAAAAGCTCCTCGGTGGGCGAGGCTCCGGGGGTGGTATGAGATTCGCCCTGAGTACCTTAAAGCTCTGGATGTTGTGGGGCTGTGTTATTTAACGCGGCTCTGCAGCATTGCGTGAACATCATGGATTGGCAGACTGGGGTGGTGGTCCCCCTATTTAAAAAGGGGGACCGGAGGGTGTGTTCCAATTACAGAGGAATCACACTCTTAAGCCTACCTGGTAAGGTCTATTCCGGGGTTCTAGAAATAGGATCGGATAGTTGAATCTCGGATTCAGAAGGGGCAATGTGGTTTTCTTCCTGGCTGTGGAACACTGGATAAGCTCTACACCCTCAGCAGGATCCTGGAGAGGGCATGGGAGTTTGCCCATGTGTTTTGTGGATCTGGAGAAGGCATTTGACCGTGTCCTTCGAGGGATCCTGTGTGGGGGGTACTCCGGGAGTATGGAGTACCGGGCCCTTTAATAAGGGCTGTCAGGTCTCTGTATGACCGGTGTCAGAGTCCGGTCCACATTGCCGGCAGTAAGTCAGACTTTGTTTCCGGTGAGAGTTGGACTCCGCCAAGGTTGCCCTTTGTCACCGATTCTGTTCATAACTTTTATGGACAGAATTTCTAGGCGCATCCAAGGTGTTGAGGGGATCCGTTTTGGTGGCCTTAGGATTGCGTCTCTGCTATTCGCGGATGACATGGTCCTATTGGCTTCATCAGGGCGTGATCTACAGCTCTCACTGGAGCGGTTCATAGCCGAGTACGAAGCGGCCGGGATGAGAATCAGTGCCTCCAAATCTGAGACCATGGTCTTGAGCCGGAAAAGGGTAGAGTGCATTCTCTGGGTTGGGGAGGATGTGCTACCCCTAGTGGAGGACTTTAAGTATCTTGGGGTCTTGTTCACGAATGAGGGGAAGATGGAGCGGGAGATCGACAGGCGGATTGGTGCGGCGAATGCTGTGAAGCGTGCGCTGTACCGATCCATTGTGGTGAAGAGAGAGCTGAGCCAAAAGGCGAAGCTCTCGATTTACCGGTTGATCTACGTCCCTACCCTCATCTATGGTCACGAGCTTTGGGTCGTGACCGAAAGAACGAGATCCCGGATACAAGCGGCCAAAATTAGTTTTCTCCGTAGTGTGTCTGGGCTCTCCCTTAGAGATAGGGTGAGGAGCTCAGTCATCCGGGGAGGACTCAGAGTAGAGCCGCTGCTCCTTTACGTCGAGAGGAGCCAGTTGAGGTGGCTCGGGCAACTGGTTAGGATGCCTTCTGGACGCCTCCCTGGTGAGGTGTTCCGGGCACGTCCCACTGGGAGGAGGCCCAGGGGAAGACCCAGGACACGCTGGAGGGACTATGTCTCTCGGCTGGCCTGGGAACGTCTTGGGATTCCCCCGGAGGAGCTGGCCCAGGTGGCTGGGGAGAGGGACGTCTGGGCCTCCCTACTGAAGCTGCTACCCCGCGATCCGACCCCGGATAAGCGGTAGACGATGGATGGATGGATGGATGGCCCATCCAGAGTCCTGAATCTAGTATAAGTCACTAGAGGGAGCTTAGGATTGTGGTTGTTGTGCCATTACACATGCGTTTAAGTTATTTAATGTTTAGTAAGTAACCCTTGGTAACCCTCTTAGTTATTGTCCAAACAACTGATATTAGGACAATAGTTGAAAGGGTGATTCGAGCACTGGCGTTCTTTTGACAGCAAACTCTGCACACATATGGAATAAAGGAGTGACAACTTCTCTTCAAGTTCAAGAATTTATTAACAAAAATAAATTAACTTCCAGAAAACACCACTATAGAATTCTGTTTATCAGAAGCTCTTTTGCACAGCTTGAAGGGGCAATTTTCAGATTAGCTTTTCTCCTGCAAAAGCTGAGGGTAGTTACAAGCGGGCCATTTCTATGGCACTCGGCTGTTTAAGTTCCAATTTTAGTTTCACAGAAAGCAAACTTTACCTAGCCTGGCCAGCACTGCAAATGTTTGTGGGTATCCGAACCCATTCGGACCATGGTGGCTGTCTCCCTGGTGTAGCTGTTGCCGAACAGTGTGCGGAAAAGAAAGAAACCTGGGCGGCTTGTCTTTATACAGTGGGCCCCACTGCTGTGAGGGACAGTTCCTTGGTGCCCTGTAAAAGTCTCATGTGTCATGTGGCTTTCAACTCACAGTCTGATTTATCCCACATGGCTGATTGCACAACATGGTGATGGCATGGAGAGATGGAGTGCAACATCAAGAATATCAGTGGAAACAAGGAAACTGCAGAACAGTAATTCTGAGGATGGTCAAATATTGGCCATGAAGAAAGTTTTGATGTCATGCCAATAAACATTTTGTATTTCTCTAATTTTTGACATGCCGTTTTTTTTAAATAATATCTATATTTTCAAAATGGAAACTTGTTTTTAAATAATATCTGGCAGATGTATGAATAATTATGAGCTTAACACTGTTTATAGTTACAGCATCTAGTAATTGGTTTTAAAGGAGTACATCCACTTCTGTAAATTTTCCACAGGGACTTGGTTGCATGCCTTCTTCAGAACCACAAAATTAAACCCTTATGGCCATCCCAGCCCACCTTGCATGGAAGCTGATTTATTGCAGTGAGTGGTGGAGGGTGGACAGGCGGGTGCAGCTCAGGCAGGAGAGCGAAAACATACCAGGGGTCCGGAGAATTTCCTTATTCTGTAGGTCTGACCTACAGCGCCCTCCGTCTGGTTCCAGCTCCTTATGAAGGTCCTCTAATTAGTGGAGATAAGGAACACCCGCTGTCACACCCTGCAGAACACCAGAGAAGAGCCCAGACCAGCACAACCTGGACACGGAAACGTCAGTATTACAATTTGTGCTGAACGATTGCATACCTCCTGTGGTTCTGCTTCGCTGGCTTCATGAAATGCTCACATTAGCATAGGAAATAACCACTTTAGTTACTTATTGATAAATGGCCAGACAAAGATTAAAGAGGTGGTAGTTTTGTAAAACAGACTAAAATTTGAAACCTCACAATGATGTAGCCTGTCAATATGAGCCAAAATAATGGAGACAAGTTGACAGAGTCCTCAGGTGCTGCCTCTTAAACAATGGTAGGTTTTCCTGTCATAACAGACACTAGATCCAGGAAAGAAAGGTTCAACCCAATGATTACCAAATAATTTTAAAGGATAAAGTGTCTTTTTGTTTCAATAAAACAAAATTAAAACATACTTAATGACACAAATGCAGATTATGGTACTCTGCCTTAGGCAAATATTGACGTTTGCTTCTGTGGGGTTGTTCTCATCTTCAATATTTTAATACTGAATACTGTTCGAATCTCACTGCATTTGTTTTATTTCTCTCTTGAATCTCTGAGAACTGTGAAGAATAGTATTTTACTACAAGTCTTAATTTTTGAGGTCGGATCTTTGTGTCCTTCTTGAATGATTTATTCAAAAGAACTTATCATTTGAGTGAACAAACTGAACCGAATCACTTCATTACCTGATTCGTACATTTCTCAATACAGTTGAAGAGGAGGTCAGCCCACGTCCCGGTCGGTAGGCCTACTAGAACTTTTGTTCTCATCGCACTCGTGAATCTGAACACTGACTGCCCCGAGTGATTTATTCTACCGTTTTCTCTTGCACGGGATACGGTGTCCTGCCACAAAAAATACTGTCTGTTTCTCCAAGCTCACCAATCATGAGTCAAACAAAGGAGCGTGCACACACACACACACACAGAGTACGTTAATCTTACTGAATGTCGCTGTGTCACTGACTCTCACGCTACACCAAGGACTGAGATGAATGGACAGATGTGATTTGGTATAGAGAATACTCTGTTTTCTGTAATGGATTTTTTTTTAGGTAATCTGGAATTGTATCTTTCACAAAAGTGATAGAATTTTGATCCAGATGTTGTATTTAGTGACGTATTTTTGCCTTATCACATGAGCAATGCATCACAGACAAAAGTAACAAAACCTCTGGTGTGGATTTGAAATATGGCAGCAGAGCTCCGTAACTGACTGCAGTCTGCAGATAGGTCCCCTCTCTTGTGGGGAAGAACTGTATTGCTTTATTTATGGCCCAAAAGAAGTAGGCAGTGATACATTTTTTGATCCAAATGTTTTTTGCCCTTTTTCAATGTGAGCTGACTGACTTCCAGTTGCTAGAACTTCAAAATAAGGTAAGGAGAGAGCATGAAAAGTCAGTTTCATCTTTATTACTTGTAACTGCAACAAAACAAAATAGGTGGTTAAAGTTATATAAATAGCACACTTAGTGTCAATAAAGTCATGCTTATTGCCTATTATAAATGCAAAGGAACTGATCATGCAGTTAAAGCTCTCTGAATAGCACACTAAGACATGTTAATTGCCTAATACAATATAAGGAAACAAAAATGTAGTTATATAAATGAAATAAATGTAGTTATATGATTGATACATTGAAATAATCAGTTGAACAAATGATTTTAATGTATTGATTCTAGTGATTCAGTACACTCAAAAGAACTGTGGTGCCCATCAATAATGCCACTAATTCTTGAAATACCAGCAGGCCTAATAAAAATATCTATATTGCATATTAAAATGCTAATTCTTTACCTAACAAATGTGGGGTCTTTCAATAAAGTTCTACTTTGGTCTTGAACCACTTCTTCCATGAGTCCTGAGGCAAAATTGTTCCTCAGTGCTGTGCTGTAAAAAAAAAAAAGTTAAAAAGTCAGCATGGTCAGTCTGTATCAAACACCCCGGGGAATCAGTCAATCAATAATGCAACAAAGCGCAATACCTGCAGTCTGTCTTACAGTCGCATGCACACCTGTCACTGTTCCGAGGGGGCTGAAAAAATATGTCCCTGTGTGCAACTAAATGACAGATATGTGGATGGAGGTGAGAATGTTACCGACCCACACACTTATCTACTTTGAGCAAAGGTGGTTCCCTTGGGTTTTATTAGTTTTTCCCAGTTGCATTTAAAAGGGAAACAAGTCCAGAAATAGTTTTTTTTTTTACATTTATATATATGACAACTTCGGCCAGCTTAAGTGACAGCTTAAAGTGAGTTGTCTGTGACGGTGGCCTGCTGACTGTCATTCTCATGAAATTATTTAGGTGTATATTTATGTTTGCTGCTTCTTTTAAAGCCATACTATGCAACATTTTTCAGTTAATTAATGTGTTCCATACCTTTTTGGATGATTAAATGAGTCATTTCAGGTCGAACAAAGGTTTTCCCGGCCGCCCTGGTGGTCTGTGGGGGAAATACCGCACTTGCAATTGCAGGAACTCTCGGCCCGCACACACAGATTCAGAACTCTCGTGCAACACAGCGAGAGTCGGTCTTGCTTTACGGCGAGAACTCCATGTGTTTTTGCCCTGCCATTCACTATATGCACGCGCGAAAGCAACAACAAAGAACCGCGTGTTAACGTCAAATAAACATGCAAGCATATCAAGTTTTATTATTATTATTATTATTATTATTATTATTATTAATAATAATATTTATTTATTTATTTATTTTTTTTTTTTTAAATGTTGGCGAGACGCTACCGCGGCGGCCGCGGCACCAAGATAGCGCTGCGGGAAGCTTGATGTTCATACCTTCACTGTGTTAGTCATTGTTTGTACTGCCGTTTTTTCCACTTTTCGTTGCGTTCGCCTGTCTGCTAAGCTCAAAACAACCGCGCCTGGCTTGACGGAGAAACCAGAACAGCTGAGCATCTTTACAATGGTGCACTTTTACTTTCGCCCTCTGGGGGTAGCCTCGCTGGAAAATCAACCCCGGTTGCATAGTATACCTTTAAAGAAAAACTTTGTGACAGAAGTTTTCATAATAAAACACGAGAATGAACGTATGAAGAAGAGTGAACACTGGCTCATAGTTACAGTTTTGCTGAAAGTCATTAGTGGATGTTGTGGTCCCAATGACACTGAAGTTGGCGAAGTTGGCATAAGATGCAACATACCAGAAATGAATATGGACATAAAGGTTTTATTAACTCACATCCCACCAGCCGGCCCTTTTACTCCCCCTTGTCGGCGGGCATGCTTGAATCATATACCTGATGGAAATTGGACAAACAGTGCATTGCCCAGGTGGGTGGGATCTGTGACAATGTGTCTGGCCCTTTTCTGGAATCGTGCCATGTCTAGATCTTGTAAACAGCATCCCACAATCCCCTGTGCTGACCTCACCACTAATACTAGATCCTTCCTCTACTGTGCCACGCACATTCCATACCAAACTGTCATGCTGAGACACAGGATTCTTTCAACTGTGGCTCTATACCTATTTCTGAGCAATTGACCATTCAGGAGAGGTCTAAGGAAATGTGAATGCCCAGGAACTTTATCCTGTCAACATGCTTCACCACCTCCTCATGTATGCAGAGAAAAGCGTGTTCCGTTTCCTGGACCTCCTGTAATCCACTATGACCTTTGTGGTCTTGCTGGTGTTCAGGATGAGGTTGTTTCATGAGCCCCACTGTGTCAGAGTAATGGGTCAGAGTAATTGTTGGATATGAGACCCACCAAAGCGGTGTTTGTGGGGTGGATAGCACCCCACAAACATGAAGTGATGTGTGAAGAAGTTGAAGAGGGCAGGGCTGGGAATACAGCCCTGTGATGTGTCAATGTTGAGGATCAGTTGGGCAGATGTGAGTGTCCCTATATTCACCACCTGAATGGCCTGTTGGTGATGAAGTCACTGTTTTAGGAACAAAGTGGTACAGATAATCCCAGGTGTTGAAGGCTGAGCTGAAGTCCATGAATAGCAACCTACCATAGGTGTTGGGGACTCCAGATGCAACGAACTGCTGCAGGGGCAGCTAGCTATTTTGGCCAGCAGCAAGAAAGCAGATACGATAACTCCTTTGTGTCCGCACTGTGGGCACTTTTCCACTGCTTATCTGGCCGTGAGACATTCGGCTCCGCAGGAAACTCTGCGGAGCCGAATGTTTCTAATACGACTGTGTTCGAAGCTGTGGAGGCTTTAGCGTACTTAAGCTCCCTCCAGCCACAGAAAACCACTTGATGCAGTCTCGACTCAGCTTTCTTACAAAAGCTGAGAAAGATCAAAAAAGCTAGTTTCTGTAGAGGCTGGTTCCTTATTTCGATGCCTGATTCTGCAGAAGACAAACTATAGCTACTTAGCTTCGTTTCCAGCTTGAGCACATGGTCTCTTATGAGAAACTCCTCCTCATGAGGGCCCACAGACAAATAAAGAGTGCTCCTCCAGTTTGGCCAGCTAGCATCAGGCAAAAGAGAGACCAGTGGGACAGGGAAGCTGGGTTTCAGTAGGCACCCTGCTGTGGGGGGTAGTTCCTTAGGGAGGGGAGTCTGCAGCTTCTTATATCATTTCTTATAGATATCAGAGTGCAGTCATACATTTATTCTCTCATGACTTAACTCTAACAGAGGTAATCAGCAGTAGTATTCTCTTCACCAATAGTAGTGTTCTCTTCACCAGCAGTAGTGTTCTCTTTACCAGGTTGTGTGGTATGGCTGGATTGCAAGATACCATCTGATGATTCTACCATTGGTGTCCTTCATTCTTTCCAGCCATTGCAGGGCTTTTGTGTGCTGTAATGGAGCCATTCAAAGACACAAGTGAATAACAGTTGAACGAGTCAAGTTCCTTTTTAAGAGCTTCATGTCCCACAGTGGCGTAGTGCCTCTCCCTTGGTAACAGCTCAAGGCCGATGTAGGCAATAGGAAATTCTTCGGGTGGTCTCTGAAGAAGCACTGCTATAAGACCCCTTTTGGAAGCATCAGTTTGCAAATTAAGCCTTTGAAACCAGTGCTTGACATCAACACCCGCCGAATGCGAGTGAATTTCAGCATCGGGGGTAACACAGACACTCCACTTAGCCACTTTGGCAAGTGGAATTCTATATACATTTTTTAATTGTATTTTTTTTCAAATGGTATTTGAAATAATAAACAAATTGAAGCGTGACACTATGAAACTACAACTCCATGAGCTCTGCCTTTGTGCTCATTGGTTCCTTCATAACCAATGTCAGTTAAGACAGGCAGGCCCTGTGGGAAACAGAGTTGTGCAAAAAAGAGAACGCAGTTGTGAAGTGGCGGGGGTGGTAATGTGGCAGCAAATTCAAGGTGTCAGAAAACCCGGAGAGCAGAAAAAAAGAAAACCTGATGATGAAATGAAGGAAGGGGAGCCAAAGAAAAAGAAATGGCCGTTTAAAGAAAAGTGGAAGACAGCAGGTCGAGAATGGCTGGTATATGACCCATATACCACTGCCATACACTGCCATACAGATGTATGGCAGTGAAAAGATGAAGTGGGTGTCATTTGTGGTCGGAAAAAAAGATTTAAAAGTGGAAACGATAAAAGACCATGAAATGTCAGTTGGCCATAAAGGATGTATGGTGACAAAACAAGTAAAGATCGCTGGTTCTATATCAGGCAGTGTGGTGTGAAGTTCCTGGCCCTCATGAAGCCGGCCGTGCTTGAGAAGATGGGAATGCCATTTCGCAATGCACAGGCTTTAGGGAAGAAAGGTCGACCTTTCACAGACTATGTGTAGATGTGCGAGTAAGTATTAAAGTTAAATGTGTATTATTAAAAAATCATTTTGTTTGTTGATTAAAGTTTGTCAGGAAGCTACATTAGTTATAACATTATTCAATTTGTATTTTGTCCAGGGTGGATGAGAGAAAAGGTATAAAGGTCGGAAAGTCAAATAGAGCTAAGAAGTTCATATTTTACATTGCTGAGGCAGAAAGAAAAAAAAAACTAAAATAAGCTCTAGCCACCACAAAGTTCCTGTCAGCCATGAGTGACAGTTCGACAGACAGTGGAGCTGGTGTACGTCAGATGGGCAACAGCAGGGAAGATGGAGGTCCGTTTTGTGGGTATTGTCATGAACTAGGACAGAAGGACCCAGTATTCATCCAGACAAGCAGAAGGTTAGTTAAAGACGGTTTATTTTAGGATGGGTAGTGGGCAGAACCGAGATGACAGACTGGTTGATAAGTTCAGGGCATGACAAAAACTTGTGGTCGTAACTTTCCCTAGTCAAAAACTGGGTGGACAGAACAGTAGGACGGTCCAAAGCAGAATCCGGGCTCAGAGTAAAGGAACAGATCCAAGTGCAAAAACAAGTGCAGGCTTACAGGCTAAATGAGGTCAGATAGGCCCAGTGGTCAGGAAACAGGTCCGGTTCGGTACACAACAGGCAGGATACAGACAGGGGTCAGGCAGGTTGAGAAGGGTATAACTGCAGAGCGTAAGAACGCCCCCACTGTCGGAACGCCCCCACTGTCGGAACGCCCACACGCCAACGCAAACGCTGATTGGTTCGTTGATTTGCCCACTTCAATACATATATTTTTTCCCTCCATCTCCTTCATTCAGCGGGACGGACGAAAAATGTCCGTCCCGCTGAAAAAATCCGTCCCGACGAAAAAAATCCCTATCGCAGGGTATTAGTTTTACCTAGGGACCACATGTGATTTGTAATAATAACGGCGTTGTATGCAGACAGATATTAACCGGCTCGCGGTGTCAGGAGAAAGCAACAGCGCGAGGACTACTATGACTATTATATGTAGTAGCCTACGATAGAATTCTGTCCTGTCAGGATAAGGGCTTCTACTGGAGAAACACCCCAAATATGCGACTGCACGTTCAAAAATAAAGCTAAAAAAAAAAAAAAAAAAAAAAAAAAAAACACAACTCACGAAATTTACCAGCGACTGTAGAAAAAAAAGAAAGCATACAGAGGCGGAGTTGACAGCGCTGCTTCTGTCACACAGCTGCAGTGCAGCGTATTAATTACATGTAATCCCAGGTAAAAACCAGATCCGAGCGAGTAGGCGATTGGACATTTTGCTGCATGGAGCCAGGCAAAATTGAAAAAGAAAAATCCGCTTCCTAGCATAAAGCCTGAAAAAGAAGGACAAATATGCGTGTGGGGCATTCAAAATCCGGACTGTCACCTGCCTTACAACGGACGAAAGCTTCGGATGCTTTTGTGTAACTGCAATATTTTTCAATGTATGGTTTGTTTAATAAAAAACAAGTGTCCTAGTGTCCTTTTATTTGCGCACCCATAAGCGGAGCAAAAATCGGGCATCCTCGGACGGAGCTCTGGAAGTTTGCTTACTTTCGATACAAATTCGAAATAATTTATTAAGTTAGACAATAATTGAATTCAATCAATTGGTCCCATGTAGCCCCTAAAGGGGTGACGTTTTCAGTCAGTTGATTTATCTGGAAAACGGGTGAGAATTCACCGGATTCAGTGTCTGAAAACATAAAGTACATTTTCCTGAATTGATTTGTATTGTGTCTGACTGCACCTTGGTCTGACCTAAGATGGCCGCTCTGTCGGCACGCCTCCCACCCAACAACGCGGCGTCTATGTATACATGTATGTGCGCAGAAGGACCGCCCAGTCGGAACGCCCCCACAGTCGGAACGCCCCCAGTCGGAACGCCCCCACAGTCGGAACGCCCCCACAGCTCTGCAGTTACTCCTTACTGGGCAGGTTCAGAAAACGGAGGACAGAACAGGTCAGGTATCACAGGCAGACAGTCCGATAAAGCAGGAAAAAACAGGTGATACAAGGGTCAGGCTGGCTCAGATATCCGGAGACAAATCAGGTCGGTATCAACAGGTCAATCAGAAATAATAACGCTGGATAAGACTCACCAATTGGCTTGTAATGATCTGGCAGAGAACGGAGGAGTGAAGCAGGTGAACAGAGTAGAACTAATTACAGGAAACGGGTGGAGCTGATCTGAGGAAGGGTAGTGATGAGAGGTAGAGCTAAACTGATTGGTCGACTGGTGACAGCTGACTGAATAACTGGCTGGTGAAAATTAACTAAAACACAGCTTGAGAACAAATCAGGACAAAACAGAACTTAAACTAAGACAGAACTCAACTATGACAGGTATCCAAACGGTGGACAAGCCAGATGCAAGCCATAATGCTGAAGCTATATCTAATAATGAAAAATGTGTCAGGGAGCAAAGATGAGACAGGGCAGTGGCTATAGAAGCTAGTAGTGCTTGGGATAGACGGTGCTGCTCTCATGACAGAGGTCAAGAGAGAGGTAGTCAGTCAGCTGCGCTGAGACAGAGCACACATTCTGGGCATACACTGCATGTCCCACCGGCTGGAGTTAGCCTACTCTGATGCCCTGTCCCAAAACAACCTGGCAAGCAAAGTTGTTCACTTGCTTAGCAGCCTGTATTCTTTCTATCACAAGGGCTGTGTGAACAGGGCAAACTTGAGGTGTAGCTTCGAAGAGATCAGCATGAAGCATCTGATGCCTACAAGGGTAGGAGGGACCCGGTGGGTTTCACATTTCCTGCGAGCATTTGAAAACTTTTTGAGAAGCTACAAGGGGTGCACCATCGAGAGCAGGTAAAATTGGCTAGTAGGAAGGAAACTGTAATAGTTTGAGTCTCTGCCTCTGTTTAGTTTTCTGTTTTGGGTTCTTTCCTGTTTGATTTCTGTTATTGTTTATGTTCTGTCTCTCTCTTGTTTTTCAGTTTTGCTAGGATCTTGGCACTGATGCCTGGTCTGATTACTCACTCAGTACACCTGCACAGCTCCACCCCGCCTGCAATCATCTTAATGACCACCTCCATATAAACTGTGTTCAGACCAGTCATCAGTGCCAGATCATCTTTCCGCACATTCGCTTGAGTCTCTGTCCAGGTTAACCCTGTTTCTGTTTTTTGTCTGTTGATTTTGACCCCGTTTGTCCCCGAGGATCTGAGCCAGCCTGACCTGTTTTTGTTCCCGCCTGTTTCGGACTGCCTGCCTGTTGCCTGACCTTATCTGTCCCGTGATTTAGAGTTTGTCTGACCCCGTTCTTGTTTTTAGCTTGCCGTTCATAGGCTCTAGTCGGTTTGTTTGCTGCTGTCTGCTTTTGGCTCGACAGTCATTTTTGATTTTCAGCCTGTTTTTACATTCTGTTAATAAAACTCCTTTTTCAGAACCTCTGCTTTTCTGGCTGAATACTGGGTCCCACATCGTGAATCATTACAGAAACAGACAGTTATGAAGTTAAGATTTCCTATATCCATAAATTTGTCATGGCCTGACAGGTTAGAAACAATACAGATGTTAGTTTAGTGTTGAAGTGTTTATTTACTCAATGTAATAATTCTTTGACATTTTAAAATGAAATTTGTTTGTAATACATAATTTATTAACTACATTCTATGCATCTATCATGTCAGGCACAGTCACCTGAAGGTGCAGGGAAAGAAACACAGAAGGTAAAGGCTAGAGGGTTTCTCCATATTATGAAGAATGGGGCCATCATCTAATTCTCCTGCATCCTTCATGACTTGCTGATTCAGCTCAGCAGCCTGTCCCTAACCATGCAGCAATCCGTGGCTGAAGTTCATGAAAGCCTGTCCTCCACCCTGGCTTTAATGCTCAAATACAATCCAGGTACAACCACAAATAACTATTTATCATTAAGTTTACATGTTTAGTGTCTTATATAAGTTATATCACAAGATTAAGTCTCTTTCTATTTCTCTCGCTCTCTCATAATTCATAGACATGTAGCCATGCTGAAGAAAGTGCTGGGAACTAATCAGCATAAGGGTGTCAGCTTAAAGCAATGTGACAACCATTACCAGAATCAGTCCAAGGACCATCTCATAAATCTGCTGTCAAAGACAATGGACAATAGGTTCGGAGATGTGAGCCAATGGGATCCTTCGTACCAACTTCCAATACAGGCCAGTGGCAGACAGAAATGCTGGTGAATTGAGGTGGAGGGTGGGGTGATTTTGTATCCAGAATGACCAGACTAAACAACAGATTTAAGTAACTCATTTTGTCTAACATCTTCTACATCTTCTATCTCTGTTATTGTACATTTTGGTGACTCTGATGTGCAGGAGCTCATCACCCACTTTGAGCCTGTGCTGATGAGATCTGGGGTGAAAGTGGGAGACATCCTGGACCAGTGGACTGATCTCAAGTCGAGACTGTACAATGATCCCAAAAAATTTTTTAAACATCTCCTGGCCAGAAGTAAATTGGCAGCTTGGCGAGGTCTGCCTGGACATACTGCATGTGCTTTACCTCGTCCTTTGCATCCCTCCTTCATGGCATGGTGGAAGCGTCCGGTCTCATGGAGTACAGAGACAAGCAGAAAATGGATGACTCTGATGATGAAAGCTCTGATCACATCAAAGTGCATATCGTTCATTTGCACATTCACATTTAACACAGACACTTAAATCTGTTACACAACGTTTTTTTTCTGAATTCTAATTCTCCTGCAGATATTTTTTTCTGCTCAGTGTTAGTATTTACTGCAGTAAATAAATATTGAATTATTAATTTTTCCCAGTTTATTTTTTATTTTTTAAATTAATCTACTTCCCTGCACTACTTTTAATATGCAATTACAAACCAAACTTTATATTACTTTTACACTGCACTTTATCATAAAAAAGGAGCTTCACACAGAACCTCATCCGAGCTGAATACCTGATGGCCTGTAGTGTTAAACATCTTATCTAGGCTTTATATTAGTGTATACAAGGGTCATTTACATTTAAAAATGTTGTGAACATGGTTCAAGTAAACTTTAGCATGCCATAGTAAGCTTTAATTATATTAAACATAATTTCCTAACAAAAATTGTGGCTAGTGAAAAAGCTGACTAGCCGGTAACTTTGGAAAACCACTAGCCACAGTGGCTAGCGAGCAAAGGTAATATCAAGCCCTGTTGATAACATGTGGAGTATATAAAACTGTGTTCTTACTCAGGGACTGGTGAATATCCTAAAAAATCTGCTGCGGCTTCTGCTGTTGTTTTGTTGGCACGTCTTGAGCCAGTCATATTCGTTAGGGAAGTTGCTTTCGCTGAAAAGTTGTGATTAAATCAATGCTATTGCATAACACTGACTTTAAACTCAAGAGCACTTGAGTTATGCAGCATGAGAATCACCCTGAACGCACCAGCAAGCTAAAAGATATGATTTTGGAAACATCCAATCAAAGTCTGGACTTAAATCTGCATTGCAGCTTACCACCGTCCGTGTGTGAATGTGTGAGTTAATGGGTAAATGACTGCATGTAAAGCGCTTTGGGGTTGTTGGACTTGATAAAGCGCTATTGCCGTGCAGACCGTTTACCATTTTTACCGTTTATCTGATTTAAATGATGTGGCATGACTGTCATTAGGCTATTCACACTCAGAGCCTTGCTATGTGGCTTAATTAAGATCATTCTGCAATTAAGAGTGGGGCAAAATTCCTCCACGTTTTCCTCATTGCTAGTTATTACCAATGCTTGTTAGAAGTTGTTGCTGCCAAGGTCGGCAGAGCCATTTATTTAGACTTTTTTTTTCACAGATGGTCAGGTGCTTTTTATAGCTTTTTTTTTTTAAATGAATTGTAATCTTTAACAAAATCCTCTGTCTTTACCCTGTTTATTTATATTAGTTTGTTGGACTAACTGAAATATTTAGGTGTGCCAAAGAACTGATCTGAAACATAATAATCCCCTTAACAATGGGGAAAATATATCTTTACAGCACTGAATTCTTTGATCAGAACACTGTGTTTCTAGAACAGAAGGGCCTAGATGTGTTAAATGAAAGCTAGGTAGAATTGGCACCGTGCCTTTTGAAGCTTTCTTTCTGTCCCTTTAGCTCTTCTCACTATCTGCTCTCCTCTCTCACCTGGCTTCAGCTGTTGATTGCTGTACACTAGTTGTTCATTTGTCATCGGTTCCTTTATTGCACCCAGTATTCTTTGGTCTTTTCCACATCATTTTGTGTGTCTGTCCCATCCCCTCTGCTCTGTAGCACTTCTATTGTTTCTCTTTGTTAGTAATTAAAAATGTCCTTTTCTCAGAGCGCTCAAAACAACAGTTCTGTATCTAGGTCCTGTTTCTTTCTTTCTTTTGGTTCAGTTGTATGTATTACAAGCACTGTAAAAACAGTACTAACAAGCATCTATTTCAATAATTTTTATTTCAATATACTCAAATTATCCTAAGAGAAAAAATTGCCTTTATGAACATTTTGATTTTATTTTTTAAAGTTAATCAAGGCAGTTTTGCCACAGTCATGTATTAAAGTCGCACAGACAAGTCTATCTTGAATTTGTTTCTGGTTGCTCACACATTAATCAACTGCCCATGTATTGAATACACATGTGCTTGAAGAAATTAAGCTGGAATTCGGAAACCATCTAATAAAAGCAAAACGCTTGCTTAGGATCCCACTTCACACCTACCTACTTACTTTGTGCTGTGACTATTTCCTTTAGGCCTTTCAAAATAGAGTAGTGTGTAAATGTATTTGTCCGGTTACACATTTCTTCTGATGATGTTTCTTTATCCTTCCACCCATCCATGCATCTTATCCTGCTTATGTTCAACAGAGTTTGCGAGGGTAACAGGTCTAGACGGTACCGTAAGTGTTTCTCAACTCTGGTCCTCAGACCCCACTATCCTGCATCCTTGGGGTGTTTCTGTGCTGCCACATACCTGATTAGAGTAAATAAGTGATTAACAGACTTCCGGGAGAACTGCTACTACGTGATTTAAAGAGTATGGGCCAAAAGACCCCCACAAAATCTGTGGAGGAATTTTGGCTTATTCTTTGAAGAATTGTTCTAATTTAGCCCCAGTGAAGAGTTTTCAAACATGAATGGCCTGCTGAAAGCAACATGAAACAGCGTCCTGATCTTCAACCAGGCCACTCCAAATCATCCACTTGTTTTTTTGAGCCATTCAAAGATGACCAGGATTTTCTGTTGGAGAGACATATTCATGGTTCCATATGGATGCTGCCAAAGAGGTGTTCAGGTCCTGAAACAGCAAGCATGCCTAACACAATCCAAGAAGGTTCTAAAATCTACAGATCATGTCAGGTTTGGTGAAAGCACAGAGAAGAGCTTGGGAGTCACATGTTGTGTGGTGGTGTATCTATCAAAGTAATAAAACAAGGCTTACAGAGTGGCAGGGAAACGGAAATCAGGAACACGCCAACGACGAGACCAGAGCAGAGTAGGTACCTGAAGACGGAAGACCTGACAATATATGTGAGAGAGCTGGCTAAACTTACAGTGCAGGAAACGGAAGGAACGATAGGCGGAGCAATGAGACACAAGTTAATCGAATGAAACAATTAGGCAGCAGGAGAAGGGAAACAGCAAACTAGCAGGTGCAGGGGAATAACATAGACACAGACTAAGAAGGAACTAAGAAGGAACAGATATAATAGAACTGCAGGAATAACACAAATAGATAAAATAAAGATAGAATATTACAAGCTAACCAAAACAGGAACTAAATCTAACAATACAAGAATACACTAATAGCATAAATACAGAACAGCAACTGAACCAATGAAAGGCAGGAACAAAATAAAGATCTAACAGCACTGCTAAAATAATAAAGAACATAAGCTAACTAGACAGGAACTGTATCTAACAGATATAGGAAGATAGGTGACAAAAACAAGTATCATGGGGTGAACAAAATTTAATTACATAACCAGCCTGCAGGATCCCCAGGGAGCTACATTACATAATCAAACCCCTGGGGATGTTGACAGATCAAGCTGAAATCAAGTCTGGGTGTCGCAAGAGAAATTAAAGTCAGCTGATGTAGATAGCTTTTTTCCTTTAATAAATCAGATCATCATCTGGAAGGTCCTTTTTGAGACCTAGAAATGTGACCAAAAAAAGCAAAACAGAAGACATGTGACCGGGGCAAATACGTTTTTACAGCCTGATAAAACAGCAGTTGGTCAAATTTGACCCCTTCATGCAATATCAATCATTATCCAATCAAGAAAATCCATCTCAGACCTAACCTTAAACTGTCCTGGAAAAAGACTACTGACTCCCAAATTTCTAATATACAGACAGAAAATACTTCACGATATTTGAAAATGTGAAGATCTAGCTGTTTGCAGTTGTTTTGCTCTTTCATCTTTTTTTACCTCATGTTTTCATTCTTCCTTTAGGTTAATTCATGCATCGTTGCCCATACAGTCATTATAGAAAAGGTTGGATGCTGGGTGTGTTATTAAATATGAACCCTATAACAAAAGAATGCCACCAAAGCTTTTTTTTCTTTCTTATTTGCTCCTTCTTCATCAATGTCCACACTGTGCTATTTTTTAAAGGGCAAATAACGTCAGATATTCAAAATCAGTATCAGAATCCGCTTTATTGGCCAAGACTGGGTGCATAAACAAGGGATTTGGCTTTGGTTGTAAGTGCTCACAGTGTACAGATATTAAGTGTAAATAAACAGACTTTGGATGATATGAAAGGATGAAATGAGGAGGATGTATTTGCATGTACAGTCGCTTGGTGTTGACACGTTGGCTGCATCATCTGCTGACTTGTTTGCTCAGTAAGCAAACAGCAGGGGGTCTAGCAGGGAGTCTGTGATGTCTTTCAGATGCTTCGACACCAGTTGGGCAAAGGATTTCATGACCACAAACTTCAGAGTTACAGGCTTGTGGTCATTTAACCCTGTGGCCGTGCGTTTCTTTGGGACTGAGATAATAGTGGAGTATTTGAAGCAGGAGGGAACCTCACATAACTCCAGAGAATATGGAGGCCAGTTGATCAGCGCTGGCTTTCAGGTGAAAGGGGGAATTACCATCAAGTCCTAGAGCTCTCCTGGTCTTCAGATGCTGAAAGAACCTATTTAGATCTTCCTCAGTGATCTTTAGTGCTGGTAGGAGGTCAGAGGGGACAGAGGAGAGGGGAGGAGGTCGTAATATTAGATATTACAGCCAGCATACCTTAAAATATTGAAATACAGCATTGTATTGTTAATAAATGGACAAGCAATTGTAAAACACAACTTTCTGAGCCAAAATTAGCCTTTTGAACCATGCAAACAAAAACAGGGAGGATCTTCCGTACATCGTCCATGATGTAGCATCTGTTATGGCGCCGTCTGGAAATCTCTCCAGGTTATCACAGAACTGATTGTTTTCTTGACAAAAAAAAGAGCATTCCAACATGAATAGGCTGAATGGATGTTTGGCCACATATGGGTCACATAGTGAGAGGATATAAAAGTAATCTGTTAAGGAAATATGGGTGAGCACCAGGGAAATAAACACGTGTAAGGAAGACAGATTTCCCCTTTCTTACCCAATGTGAATTGAGAAACAATGGGAACCCCCCCCCCCCCCCCCAAAAAAAAGCTGAGGGAAGATAATAAAACATGGCTTATACCAATCTACCACATATAGCTTGTGTAGATTAAACAGCCAGACCCTCCAGTTGCCTGAGTATGTTGTTTATGAGCAAAGCTGTTTATCAAGAAAGAAAATGCATTTTTGACAATAATTCAGTTGCTGTATCTGACTAAAATAAAATACAACATTTTAACTGCGGATGCCATCTGAGAATGTTAATGTCCCTTTGTGACTTTTTAGGCATAAGCCATGTGTTGTATTGAGAAAACTAACTGATACGAGTTTGAGAAGTGTGACAGAATTTTGTCTTATAGTAAATAGTTTATTAGTAGCATTATTCAGTGCTAGTAAATCCTGAGAAAATAATCAAAACTGATTATGTGACCATCCATGCATCCATCTATCCCCATATACTTATATGAAATAGGGTTGCCAGGGTAACAGGTATAAGACGGCACTCTAACTGTTTCTCCACTCTGGTCCTCAGGACCCACTGTCCCACATCTATTAAGTATTTCCCTGCTGCCACATACCTAATTGAAATAAATAAGTGATTAACAGGCTTCATCAGCATTAGATTAGAATGTTAAGGAGACAACGTAATTATTTGATTCAGTTATGCTTGAACAGAGAAAGATCTAAAATATTAAGCACAGTGGGTTGAGAATCCCTGCTCCAGGAGATTCCAACAACTGTCGTCAAGAGGCACCCGCTAGATGGTGCAGGTTTGTTCTCAAGTTTTTCATGTTGATCAACATTTGTCATATCCTCACTGGATAAATCACCTCAATGATCTTTGTGTTATGATCAAACTGGAGTTGCAGACCACTATCTCTTTGTTTGCCATGGTTATTGTGTTATGCATTTATGCAAGCGTCCATGACCACTGATACAGCTGCTGCCTTATGATGGCTTTTTTCTGCATGCTTTTGTTGCATATTTATGGAAGACTTTCAGTGTCATTACAATCTGATTTACATTGAATTTACAACACTGAATTT
>NC_046383.1:36094695-36223283 GCF_011125445.2 Fundulus heteroclitus | reverse complement strand
TTAAAGTACAGACAGTGGACACAGGACTTTGTGGACTGTGCTAGCGGAACCATCTCCTGCTCAATGCAGGGAAAACCAAGGAGGTGGTGGATTTTGTCAGGTGCAGACCCTCCCCAATGACACTCATTAACATCTAGGGAGCTGAAATCAAGATAGTTGGTTCTCATAAGTACATGGTTGTTAAACTGGACTTGATTTACAACACAGCAGAGTAGGGTTTGCTCTTTTAGACTTTGTTGACTATGTGGTGGCATCATTCATCTTCTATGACGTTGTCTTTTGGAACAGGAGCTTATCCATAGCTGAGAGGAAGTGAGTAGATAAGCTCACCAGGAAGGTCAGCTCAATTCTAGCCTCCCCCTTAACCAAGTGCAGTTGGAGAGAAACAGATGGACTCATGGGGAAAATAAAGTAACTGTTTGACAATATCCCCCATCCCAAGTATGAAGCTGTTACAGAGCTAGAGAGCTCCTCCAGTCACAGACTGCCAGATCCCAAATGCAAAAGGAGTGTTATCACAGCTCCTTCCTCCCAGAGTCCTAAAGCTAACACTTATCACGCCAATGACCTACTGTCTGGCACTCTTTTGAGCCTGATGCTAATGTGTTTAGGGTTGTTTTTTTTAAAGTTATGAAAACTTTCTTTAAATGAGGGTTTAAACACTGATGGGACAACAATGTTTGTTTTGTCAGATCTCATTACACTGAAATAACTAAAACGTCCTTTAAACCAGCTCCCTGATGTTAGTTGCTAATGGTAATAGCTGCTACCAGCTAAATTGAATATACATAGCTTGTTTAAACAAAAAATGGGTCCAGAATATGGACCAGGTAGGTTGGATTGTGGGGACTGTTGGGTTTGATGGTGGTCCCACCCCCATCCTGATGATGGGGTTCACCTCCCGGGCCTGAGGGCTGGATACCCCTCTGGGTAAATAGGCAATAAATCCTAGTCCTATTACCAAATGCTCTGCCTCATTTATTCCATGACACTTAAAATTATTTTACAATATACTGCATTTTAAATCAGTGTAATATACTTTGAAATCGAGAAAAAAAAACAAAATTATATTTTAGAGTTTTAATTATAATGAAACACTGCACATGATAATGAAGAACATATTTTTGTCATACATTAGCAATTTCAACAGTATAGAACATATTTACAATTTTTTTCTTTCTTTCTCTTTTATTTGTGGAAAAAACAGGTCAACAATTCAAACAATGTACAGAAGTTTTTCCCCTCCCTGCATTTCTCCTCATATTTCTGAGTCCTGATGGTAATTTAAGAGCTGCAGTATCAAAAAAAGTAATAAAAAATGTCACCTGGCAGTGGGTCTCTAATATTGAGAGGGGGTTGGACACCAGCGCTTCTTTTTGGGATGAACGTTAGTGGTTGAAAGACTCTACTTCAGGCTCTACTTCTGTCTTCCACCTCAGATTATGCGGTGAATGGCTTCGGTCCCTCGCAGCATCATCAGCATCCCCACAGCCTCTTCCAGCTTGATCTGAAACTCTGCCTCTTCCAGTTCTCCCATGAGAAACCAGCTGCTCCTCAACAAAAAATAAACCAGCCAGACATAACACTATATAGCACGAAAAAAATTATGAACTATGCAAGTATATATGCAGAGTGTGGTATACTGTACTAAAAAGTTTCATCTTGTATATTGCACAAAAGTGCACTTTTTCCACATATATAGTACAAATAGATGTACATTGTTCTAACTAACAGACACGGTACACTGTTCTAAAAAACAGTAACAGTAAGGCAAAGTGTGCATGCAAAAATTTGATGTTTGGTGTTAAAGCATTAAACTCCAACAGTTTTTTTTTGTCAGGTTGGGATTGGACTGCCCACTCTCCGTGGACATCACAGGTCTACACTAAGTGTGAAGCTCATCCCCTGCTCCCCTCCGTTGGCTGGTACCTTGACCTGCTGGTGGTTAGGACCCCCTGCAGTTTGCTCGATAAGCAAACTGCAGAGGGTCCTGATATGTGCTGGTTTGCTTACATAGGTGGGCCCATTAATGCAAAAGTGTTTTAACTTGATATTAAAAAAAAACATCTTTACACCTGTTTTTACTCACTGTGTCCTGCTCAAGTTGGGCTTGAAATGTAATTAGTCGCCTGCTGGTGGTGATAATCTTGTATATATTTAGGAGTTAGGCAAGAAGTGTACGATGGTGACATGAAAAAGATACAAAACCAGCAAATTCTGGGGTTGGGCTTCCATTCAGTGCATTTTATTCAGCTACTGAATTAAATATTTATTGTAGGTACTGTTCTAGAATCCAATTATGATTTTAAGTAAAATAATAAAGAAAACGTGAATCATTTAGATCACCCTGGCGAGCACACATTTTCATGGTGAGTTTGAAGACGGGCAGAGGATTAAGCTGTTACTCAAAGCCATCAATGAACCTGGTCTCTCTCTGGAGGTTTGAATAATGTCTTTTGAGCATCAGCAGAATTGCTTTAATATGTCTTCAGTAGATACGACTGCCAACTCCCAGAATGCCTGCCTGCTTGCTTGCTGTCTGGGGACTGCAAAAGGAAGGAGATGTTGGTAGAGAGTATAAAGAAAGAGAAAAGACAGAAACAGATAGGGTGAAAGAGAGGGAGACAGACAGTGGAGTGGTGAGGTGGGAGGATGTCTAGACAGATAGACAGGAATGACAGCTGGGAGCAAACTGAAAATGGACTAGAAAGGACAAAGCAAGGGGTTGGAGAAGAAATCTGTGAAAATAGCCAAGGGACAAATAAAGACAAAGAGTGGGACAGACAGAGGAAGAGGGAGTATAACTTGTTGTATTTAAAGAGCAAAGCGTCCTGACAGTTTGGTGTAGTGGAGTGCAGGGCTAATTTATTTAACAGTGTTGCCATGGGTAACAGCATCTATGATGAATATGTGTTGATTATGCAACCAACTGCCCATAACTCACCCAGCTGACACAGCAAAACAACCAGTAAGCCATTGGGAAGGCCCTAATAAGGAGAATATATTTAGTAAAACAAAAAGGCACTGGAAAAAACCTTTAAGTTAAGACCTGTGGACTTATCAGGAGTAGCACAGCTTTAAGAAGGACACATGTACACACACACACACACACACACACACACACACACACACACACACACACACACACACACACACACACACACATCATATGTACACATCATATGACCACTGGTCTACCTTGGTTGGAACAATGCAGCAATTTCATGGGACAGGCATGAATCAGACAGGAAGATAGACAAGTTGGTAAAGTAAAACACATTTCCTGACAGGTTCATCCCGATATAGGTTTGTCTGAAAACACACAGTTCAATAAATAATCAATAAAACATTTTAATGAACAGTGTACTTACCCACAGTATAGGAGCTCAGAAGTACAGAAAACAGTGCGAACAACACAGCATCTTCTGCAGAACAATCCTCCCTGTAGGTGAACTACAGGCTGTCCAGGGAAGCAGGGATGGCATCTTTTTTGATAAACTTCAGGAGGATCCTCTCGAAGCACCTGATGATGGCATGATGACTATCCGCTCCTTTTCCCTTCTCCTTCTCCTGGGTTCTGATATGACACCAAACTGTGTGTTGAATTCACACTGGAAACAGCTGTGTCTGTTCTAGTTTGCCTAAAATTTCAATCAGCTTTGTCAATAGTTAGGCGAAGTGAGTTTTGTTAAAAGGGGGTTGTAAGTCTCCATTTTACCACATGCTTCCTCAGGAGGAGAGGTTACTGCAAAGCCAGTAACTCAATTCTTGGCATTGTAAACTGAATTTCACTGCATACTAATACAACATGACCCTAATGGAATATGTGTTGACAAATTAGAACTTTCCATACTATGGGTTAACCTGATTAACTTGATGATGTATTTCTGGATGTAGAGTCATGCACACTATATCATAGTTTTATTGAAAAGTTGATTCATTTTAGAAACTCAAATGATACACCTTTATGTTACTTGTTCTTAAAATATCAGCTCTTTTAAAATTCCCTAACATTATACCTATTTTTAAGTATTAAGAGCCGGCCTGTTGCTGCATATCTCTGAAGGCCCATCTTACCCCGGTTCCAGATTTGGCCGTAAATAAGGAATACGTTGATCAGAGGTAAAGCATTGCAATATGCATATTTAATTTATTTATGGTATTACATTACAATTATAAGATGATTTCACAGCGCGATGTAGGATTCTGTCTGTCTTACACTACTCTGAAGACATCTTTTTAAGGGTAAGACTCTCCCATGTTTTCATATAAGGAGGGGGGATCTGTTTCAGATAAAGGAACTCTCTTTCTGACCCACTCCCTCCATGTGTTATCCTACCCAGAAAGGGGGGGGGGGGGTAGCTGCACTATACAACAAACTCACAAGAAAAAAAACACGCTTAGGTATAGCTCAGTTATAGTGTTGTTCTTTTAGTTCTCTCAGAACTCTTAATGATTTTTTTGTTTCTTTGGTCTGAAAACAAAGGTTAAGTGTAGAGAAAGTGATCTGAATAACTCCGGGTATAGTGTTTATAATAAATGACCACTGGAGAGGTATTAATGGGTAAAAACTTTTTTCACCATTCTGCTTCCTCCAGATATGAAGAACTTTCTGTAAAATATTGGCATTTTTTATATAAAGTTCCCATTTCTGCTTTTCTACAGTTATTTCTGCCTCTCTTTATCTGATAGAAACAAACTGTCCAACCTATTATACAAGTCACTGTATGCACTTTTTCTAGCCTTAGCTACCTCTACCTTCACTTTGCGCAGCATCTGCATGTAATCTTGGTGACTTTTTTCAGGCTCCTGAGTGTCCCACTTCTTAGCTGATCTTGTTCTCTGAACACTCACCTGTACTTCCTCATTCAATTGCCAAGTCTCCTCATCAATGTTCCTTCCAAAAGATATACTGAGTACTGTAGTACTGTAGTAGCTGTAGTTTCCCAGCCATCTGGAAGCACCCCCCTCGACCATGCAGAGTCTGTCTGAACTCTTCCCTTAAATCCACCCAATTTTCTTCAATTTTTAGCTTCTGACACATCGTTCTCTTCCTCTTCCTCACCATCAGAGTCATTTTACACACCGCCATCCTGTGCGTCTGTTGAAATCTGCACCAATCACCTCTCTCGTATCTCTATTTTAAACCAGTTGCTCCTGTGAGATTTGCATTGGGTCCTGCAGGGTCTATGGGATCTCAATCCCAAATGCAAAGCTCTACTATGAGGTTTATCTGAAATTCTGACATCAGATTATGTCTAAAAACACCAGAGAATATTTACTGCAGATTTACCGGAAAGCTTTTAGATGATCTGGAACAGCTTTCTGATCATCCGGTGAATAGTTTTTTGATGACTGACAAAGGCTGTTTGGTAAGCTTATCTCATTTTGATGCCTGTTCTCACTTCAAAATCAATCTAAATGCATCATTTATCTGTGCTGGGATTTACTCCTCCATCCTTCACCCACTTTTGTGTTTTATATTTTGTCACTTCTCAGATCCCATTTATCTTTCTTTGCTCTATGTCTGCACTTTTCACTCTTTTTATTCCCATGTCACACTTGCATGCACTCGTTATTGTCATCTGTGCTAGATGTCAAAGCTCAAAACAGTTGTGACTTTAATCCCACCCTTCTGCCTGCTGTTTTTTTTCTATCTTTTTACATTGTCCGCCTGCTTATTAAAACTTGTATTACTTTCTTCGACTCTCACCCTTTTTCTGTCTTTTTTATCAATTTGTCCTTGGCTGACATCCCCCCTCTAGTCTGTTCTAGCATTCCTTTTAGTTTTCTTCTCAATCATTTCCACTGTAATAATAAGAGAGTGGTGCAAAGGGACCCCAGGCTGCCCCCTTCTTTCCTTTCCTCAATCTTTTACCACTCTGGCTTGCACTGCCTGTTGCTCTCATTCATTTCTTTCTCTCTTTCTTTCTTTAAAGACACAATATATGGAAGCCAGTTATACAGATGGTTTTCATGTTGCCAGTTCCCATGGTGACTGCACAGTAAAAAAAGAGGGTAAAATGTCCAATGGTCAGACAACAACAGCAAAACTTTCACTTAGTATAAACACATAAAAGGAAGAAAGGGTGCTGGGTTTTCTTAGCTTGTCCTCGTTAATCTCATTGAAATCTAACTGATGAGGTAACAGAATGTGCATTTTCAGGAAAAATATTGGGTGTGAAGAAATGTGCCTTGTTTGGCTATTATAAGCTTTCGACAAATTCCATGAGGCCTTAATTGACTAACAAGGCGAGACTCCACCTGAATATCACAAATTAATAACTAAATCAAAACAGAATTTATTTAGAATATCTATACAACCAAAATACCAAACATACGTGTAATAGTTACGTTGGTTCACAGGGGGAATCATATTATTGTTACAATTTGGCTGCTTCATAAGTTTCAATCCTGCTTTTTATTTGGCCTTAATTTACATTGGCTTGGAACCAAGGTGACCAGATCTCAAATAACCAAATGTGGGACAGTAGGATGCTTGTGAGGGAGAGTGTGGGACACATAACCAACACTACAATGACGTCATACATTTTAATTTAACACAGAACGCACATTACAGTATCTAGTCTCTGCTTTGCCTGTTATTGCACAACAATGAATTATCATAACAAGTTTATGAAGGCATAAGTTACTTAATAAAGCTGTTAAATTCTAGCCCTGTGACTGGCGACCTGTCCAGGATGAACCCAGCGTGCCTGCCTCTCGTCCATTAACCTCTGGAGATAATCACCAGCGACCCTGTCGAGCCACGTTTCCCCATTAGATACAGCATGACGTAACACCTGCACAGAAAAGCACGTACAAAAAAATAAAATAAAATAATCAATGGATGGATGGAATGTTAAACTTTTAAAAAAAGTTTATCAGAAAAAAATGTAACTATCTTTTAAAGATGAACACTTTTTAAAGCTTATTATAAAAACATCATTATACTTTTGCGGAAAGTTAAATATTGTTGAAGTTAATCTTGGCTGCTGTAGCTTGTCTGTCTGGCAGGTGTTTTTGGGTTGGAGTAGAAAGTAGTCCATAGATTGACAGGAGGGTTTTTCAGCGGTGTTTGTTGTTCGACTCGCTTCTACAGTGTTGCTTCGCATCGCGCTCCACGAAGGGTAAAATTGAAAAATAACTTTGGCAAACTTCCCAAAAAGCTCTCTGAGCATCACCTTTCTCTGGCCTCACCCAGTTAGAAACCGCTCTCCAGTTCTCCAGTGGTAGGTGTAGTTCCTTTTCTTTGATGTAGTCATTTTATTCATTCCTGTGATTTTATTTTATGAGCGTCCTGGTTATGAGCTGCTCACGAGGGAGTATGCTGCTGCATATTGATTGACAGCCGACATTGATGATGCCTGCAGCTCTGCGTTATTTGTTTCAGAGTGCATATGGAATAATTTTTTAACTTTTTCAAATCTGACCCAGTCAAATGTGCCACATTATTTCAGTTTGTGGGACGCCACAATGACTGAAACATGCGGCACAGTCCCCACACAAATTAGGACATCTGGTCACCCTGATTGCAACCCTGTCACATAACTATCAAGTTTTCTCCACAAGGCTAAAGAACATGGCTGCCATTCCCCGTACTTTATGTGGAAACCAGCTGCATTTATATGCATTTCAAAGAGAAATATGCACTGTATTTTCATAATCTTCATTCATGGAATGTAGACAAATTTTGTTTATTAGTTTTGCCGAAGTTGTATAAAGTTAAGGTGAATGATATATATTATAACATCATACCACTGACGGTTGACAGTGGAATTTATTAGTGAGGACATTTCACAGGTGTATTCTATCACATAACCATGCGGGAGCTCTCTGAGCTCTTTGTATGTAGAAACAGACTGCTTGACTTCATACAGGAAAGTGATTCGAACACCTGATTTCTATTATGTGGATGGGTGAGTAAATCCTATATAGCGTATGTCTAGTCTTTGAATTTGGCCAAATTGTAGACCCAAACCAGAAGCCGATGTCTGGGACGAGATCCAAGGTCAGAACCAGGTGGTCTGATGAGGCGCCAGAGGGAGATCCAGGACGAGGTCAGTACACAGTTCCAGGTTCGGTACACGGTCAGGCTTACGGGCTAGACGAGGTCAGGCAGGCTCAGTGGTCAGGTAGCAGGTCTGGTTCGATACACAAGCAGGCAGGGATCAGGCAGGCTCAGAGGTCGAGAGGCAAAACAGGTCAGGATCAGATAATCGGAACAAAGAACACTGGAATAGATCTCACCACTGGCTTGAAATAAACTGGCACTGCTGTCTTGTCAAAGAGCTGGTTATATACTAGTGGGAGCAGGTGGAACAGATCTGAGGTGATGAGTAATGGGCGGAGCTAGGCAGGTGTGTGACATGAGAAATTAGACCAGACAGCAGTGCCGAAATCATGACAAAGAGTTAACGTTAAGGAAGCTACTTAACATGTTGTCTATTCTCCCTGAATGAGGACTTTGAAAATATTATGCATACTTTTTGCAAGTAAGGTCATCAAAATGTATTGCATTTCCTGCTAAAAAATAAATGGAATGCTGTCCTGCTTTGACCACAGCAGCTTCCATAGCTCCAGCCTATGCAACAGTATGTAACACTGGAATCTTTGGCAAAACTAATAAAAGAATTGTCTAGATATTACCTAGGCGAAGATTATGAAACTATAATGCATGCTTTCTGCAAGAAATGTCACCAAAATGCATATAACTGCAGACGTTTTCCTTAGGTACCGTTTATGTACAGGAATGTCAGCACAGGTCAGTCACATAGAAATTGCCACGTCCATTGCAACCACCGTCACAATGGTACAGAATGTAACGGTCTCACATCTTTCTTAGAACACATTGAAGTATTTGGCAAAACTAATCAAGTAAAGGCTGTCTACCTTCCCTGAGAAAGAGAATATGAAAATACCATGCATACTTCTTGCTAGAAATGTAATCAAAATGCATATAACTGCAGATCTTTATTAAAAAAATGCTTTTCTCCTGCACTGTACATTCTTATCACTGCTGCACTCTATATTGCAATGTTATTTTATTTCAATTGAAATCTCATTACATTGTCATAAGCTGTATGCAACGTAATTTTGTTTTGTATGCCCTCTGTACACACATAACGACAATAAAGTTTGTCTAAGTCTTTAAATGTTGAGTTTTCCCCCCACATAAGGCACGGGGAATGACAGCCATGTTTTGTTTTTTGTATTTTTTTCGCTGGGGAAAACTTGATAGTCCCATGACCTGGTTGCAAGCCAACGTAAATGAATAGGCCAGATAAAACAGAAATCTATTAAAGAGCCAAATTCTGACAATACTACGTTTCCCACTGTGGACCATTGTGGCTATTACATGTTTTTCAGTGTGACTGTGGTTGAAAATACTGAACAAAAATTCTATTTCTTCTAGATTTAAAGCTTCATATCAGAAGGGTGAAAACAAGAGGTGATGTTTCATCTTTTTTACAGTAAAGTCAAGGATTGTGTGAATGTGATACATTGCTGATTGACAAAACAATGTGGTGGACAAATGCTCTGACTAGAACAAAATGGTGCATACAATCATTGAAAGCTCAAATCTCACCACATTACTTTGGGATCTTGTATGTGATGATGTCACAGTGAATTGTAAAACTTGCTGACATCTGATCCAGTAAGACAATCTTAAATTTACAGCCAGAGCTGCAGTGTATGTCAAAGAATATCCATTTGTTAGAATGGCCTAGTCAAAGTTTAGAACTGGAACTCACGGGAAAGCAGGCAAACCTGCAGCATACACACAGGCGACCTTTTAGCAGAAGAGTCCAACTGGAGCAGCTGTAACTCACAGGGAAACAAGCAGAACTGCAGAACGCAGACGATTTAACTGAAGAGTCCAACTGGTTGATCATAAAGTATCCGGTAGCGAAGGGCACATCACACTGGGCGATCCAACATGAGAAGAGAGCAGTGAAGAGAGACGTTCTGGCAGGGAAGAGTTGGCAGAGGAAGGTATATGTAGGCTGGTGAACAGGTGAGCTGAGTAACTAATTAGTGGAAACAGGTGGAGCTGAGCTACAACAGGGTGGTGGCTGGAGGCAGACTGAGCTGATTGGATAATGGCTGGTGGCTGAGAGGTAACAGGCTAAATGAGAAAACTCCAGAAATGTCCAAAGGCAAAAATAAACAAAAACCAAAATCATGAAAGTTCTGACGGAGCTTGAGCTACTGTGTAAAGAAGAATGAGCAAACTTGATCATCTCCAAACGTGAAAAGGTGGTAGAGACATATCTTGAATGACTCGGTGCTGTGATTGGAGCAAAATGTGGTTCTAAAACCACAGACTAAGGAGAGCTGAAAACAAATTCACTCCAAATACTTTAGATTTTTATTTAGAAAAAAAGGAAAACTAATTATCTTTTTCCTTCGACATGACTTTATTGGTATTTTATTTGACAGACTAAAAGTGAAGAGGTACATAATTAAAGTAGAGAAAAATGTCCTATCGTAATCTAAGAAGGTATAATTAAGTTAAATATTCAGGAATATTTGTGCAAGGCATGAGAACAAAAAGGGGAGTCTACTGGAGATATTGCCAAAGGCTCTTGTTCCCATTTCCTGTTTTCTATAAGCTATTTCTAATAAGTTTTCCAAGTTATACACATTTACAGAATAGTGTTCTCTAGACATAAGGAACCATGGAAATTTTCTTTTTGAACTTATGCTTGTTAAAGCTTAGCAACATTAAGCAAGGTCTGTTTTTAGGGAGATGCTATAATAGAAACACAGCAGGAAACACTGGCCTTTGTTAATAATTGCTACTCTCTTTTTTGAGTAGACTGTTGAAAGAGCATGATTACATGGAGAGCAGTGGCATCAAATGTCTAAATTTCTTTTCAATTATGAAGAAACTGATATTAGTCATTAAGAAGAAAGAATAAGCCTCAACATTTCTTTCTAAGAGGCTCTGCACCAAAGAAGAGATCATTTTATTTTTTTAAAATAGGACTTGTAGACATCCAGACTCTCTGAAGTCTGGTTGAAGTAAATTTCCCTTTAATTTAATTACCCAAGTGTGAGCAAACTTTTGGTTTTACAACGGTTTCAGTCTTTAAATTTAAATGCATAGTCCAATCTCTTTAAAGGTATATAGCCATATTATATGCTGAAAAAGATAAACAACTTTTTTATCATGAATAAATATGGTTATATAATACACCAAGCCTCCATCCTGATAATGCCATGATTTGTAGATTCATGTTTGTCATTTATTTATGTTGTTTAGGTCTTGCCATACACAGTTATTAATTTTGCTGTTTGGGTTTTGCCACAGTTTTACTCTGTTTTAGATTTGTTAGATGTTTTTTTTTTCCTATTTACTGCATGGTCTTGCTTTTTGTCTTCTAGTTGTTTCTTGCATTAATTTTTATTTAAGGTCTTGCATTTGTGTTTTCAGTCATCATGTCCTTGTATATCTATTCAGCTCCATCCATGTTTGTTTCCGTTTGTCAGCTTCTGTGATAGGCCCAACCATTTAAGCTTGTCCAGTTCACACTTTGCCTTGTCATCACAATCATGCTTGCCACGTGTTTTCTTTGCTATTTATAATCCCATTTTTCAGTTACTCCCTGTTGGATTAAAAAGTTTACTTTGCCGACTCTGTTTTGTCCATGCCACAACAAGCCAATTAGTATTCATGCTGTTTTTTGTTTCACTGCTGTCATCAGAAAGGTTTTGCTTTTTGTTTTTTCATTCAATTCTTCAATTCACTTTGCTGCTTCTGCCTGTCTGTCTGCACCTGGTTCCATCTTTAGAACCATTCCTGACAAATAATGTTTTGATGGTCCTTTTAGTGGTTCATCAATCAAAGATCTTTATATCATCACATATTTTCTGTTCATCTAGCCAGGGTTCATCTAAGGGATTACATTTTAACCATTTTGAGATGTATCATAGCCTACTTGCTAATAAGTAATGATGGAAATTAGGCAGATCTAGTCCTCTGTTGTGCCAGGATATTAAAGCCATGATGAGAGGATGAATGAAGTCAGATTGAATTCTGAACATGTAGCATGGGGGGGAGGGACCAGGTAAATAACACCCAAATCAAAGACAGCCTCACAGCAGGGTGCCTGCTGTGAACCCAGACCACTCCCCACAGAAAATAGGTCAGATGACTTCTGGCCAGACTCTCAGTCTTCAGCTCTTCTTTTTCCCTGGGGCTACTGAGAGGAGGGGGGCTAGCGAGCCACCCCTGCAAGTTACATGGAATCCAGTCTTCACATCTCCTGCCTGGGACATCTAGAGGAGAGGAGTTGGCTGGGCCACCATGTGGGCCTCACGGGGCCCAGAAGACACAAGCCAGCACAGGGGAGAACTCTCTCTTCGCTCGGGGGACATGAACGGGCAAATCAGAGTTAAGTCTGCTGTCTTAACTTCAGTGTCAGGTGCAGGAGGAAAGAAATTCCTCCATGCCAAAAACAGCCTTGTTTATTTCTCCTCTGCTGTTACAGGAAAGGTGACTTGAAATGGCGCGGATCGTCCTCCTTAACCCACTTCCCTTGGGGAAGTCCCCGATGCCAGGACGATGCTCTGGTCTGTGGTGGAGGATAGGAATTTTAGAACTGGGGACCAACTCTGTGAGGTAAAATCACCATCATTGAGTCCCAGAATGATCACCACTGCTCTTCTTCCTCCTTAGCTCAACAGGAGTTCTTCTCTGCCTGGCAATTATGGCCACATTTGATGCGCTCATAAGGGCTGTGAACGAACAGAACCGTAAACTGGATGAGCAGAGCCGCACGCTGGATGCGATGGAACACAGGCTGGCTGCGGTGGTTGAACTCAGAGGTGAGATGGGATAAAATCTTGGATGTGCATGTTCGGTTCAAGGCAGAAATATGTCTTTTTTCCCTCTCCCTCCCCAAATGTGGCTCCTATCTCTCCACAGAGATAAAAGCAGCACCTTAAGGAAACCGCATCACAGCCGAAAGAATGCACCTAACGGCAGCGTTGTTTGGCACACATGGCCTCAGTCAACCGTTCCCCTGTCCACCTCTCCCTCGAGCCCCAAATGTATGTGATGTATGTAATAGACGGTTTGTACTGAAACTGTAATCTCGATTACAATGCAAATTGTAGTTGACAATTAAGATTGATTGATTGATTGAATATACTTAAAAAACACAGGTAACTAATGTACAGCAATGGAAACAGACAACTTGACAGTGAACAAACAAAAACCCAAAACTTAAATACAGCTGGGATGAAATGAAACAGCATAGAACACAGGTGGATGTTATTAACAGAAACACAGAACCGGAGCGAATCATGACAGCCAGCTCTTTCCTAAAACGCCCCATCAACCCAGTGCAGGTGAAAGGGAAGAGACTTAATGCAATGTAGGAGCAAAAAAGAGTTATTGGCAATCCATCTTCCCAGCACCTCTTAGACTTTAAAACCATCATTGCTGCCAACAAACTCAATCATATCTCCTCTTTTTTTATTGTAAATAACCTGCTGTAACCAAGCAGAAATACACATGCATGTTTTGTACACTTTTGTTTATTTATTCTACTCAGTTTCACATTTTAGTATGTTATTTTTAAAAGTTTAAATCTCCCTTACTGTACTCTGTTATTCTTACTTTCTATTTCAATATTTTTTACCTTTGTATGCAATGCATCAACATGCTTACATTTACCTGTCAATTTGCTGCTGGTACACCTGAATTTCCCTACTTTATGCGGTAACGATAAAATATATTTATTTTCTATTCTGTTCTATGCAATTGTGTGTATTAGATAGGGCCAAGAGTCAAACTTAACAGCTGGTTTAGGTCTTATGGAGTAAAAATAAATAATATATAAACTGGGTGTCAGGACGCAGGCAGCGCCGAGCAGATTTCTGCTGGCCCTGCCTTTTTTCCTCTCTTCGTTCTCCGCAGGTGATTGTAGTTTGCAGGTGGGTGTGGCACACACCTACGGCTCGTTCAGCAGGTCTGGGAGTATTTATGCAACAGCTGGAGGACGCCAGAGTGTTAACCTTGTGTGGTATGCCTCAGTTGACTACTGTCTCCTGACAGCTCACATGTTACCAGCATTAACTCTTTGTCTCCTGTGTCTCAGGTTGCCTCACGCTTGGATCTCATTCTAAGTGCTCCTTCGTGCTCTAGACTACCCAAGTCAAGCTTTCAGACTCTCATCGCTCTGGACCCCATTCCAGATTCTCCCTCTTGCTCAAGTTAAGTCACTTTTCTCTCTCTGCTTGGATCCCACTCTGAGGCTCCCTTGGTGTTACCAAGCCGGGCTGAAGATTTCACCGTATCACCCCAGGTTCCTCCTGCCATCCACAAACCCTGAAGCTCCCTTGATGTTACCAAGTCGGGCTGAGGACCTCACCGGATATTTCCTGGTTCCTCCAGCTGTCCACAAACCACTGCTCCCACCATCGGTGCTGCTCGGACCCCGCTTCACTCCTCCGGCCCGCCCACCAGCCGCTCAGTCACCTGCTACCATCACGGAAAGTCACCCACTGAGTCCCTCCAGCAACCTCTTAACTGAGTAACCTTACATACTGCATATCTTTAGATAACTGTGGTAATGTATATCCTTTCATTGGTGTCTTCAGACACACTTATTAGTCACTGAAGCCTTTCTTTTGAAATTTGCACACGCATAAAAATTTGATTCACATTGTTTTCATGTGTTCTTGTCAACTGACTGAAACAGACATTGGCCTTTAGCCTAAATCCCTGCTAGAACTTAATCTTTGCAAGGCTCGCCTTTCTTACAAGTTTAAACTGCTGCTGGAGAAGGACAGCAAGGTATTAATATGTGCTGAATAGGCCATTAACCTGTAATTTATTATCAACTTCATCAGTAAAATGGTTTCAACTTTAGTAAAAAACAAAACAAAACAAAAAAAAACATCATTTGCTAAAGACTACCTGTTAACGTATCTTTGAACATTCTTACAGTCACCCTAATGCTTTCTTCTCTGCATTCCGCACGGGGTCAAGTTAAAAGAGTTGTTGATGCCACAACTTCTACATAAAAGAAAAATAACAAACCCTCACTCAGTTTAATGCAAAAGTATTCACACCACTTGAACTGAGTGAACACTTTGTGAAACTAATTGTCTTCACACACTTACAGCTGCAAGTCTAAGAGTTATTTGTGGCACTACTAACTTCGCTAACTTAACTATTTTCCTTTACTTATCTTACAAAAATGCTCAAACTTCAATCGGATGGACAGCCATCATCTTTTCAATTAATTTTGAGTCTGGACTTTGACTGGACCATTTAAACTTTATCCTTTGACCTAAATAATTCTATTGTAGATCTGACTGTTGGTTTAGGGTCCACAATGGCACTGTACTCAGCAAAAGTCATCTTCCCATTAACTCTGATCAGTTTTACTCTCCTTGCTGGAAAAAAAGCATTCATCCATTATCCATACCCACTTATCCATGCATGGATGTCATTGGGTGAGAAGGGGCGTACACCCTGGACAGGTCTTCAGTCTATCACAGGGTAACACAGAGACACACAGGAGAGACATCCATGCATGCACACACACACTCACACCTATGTGCAATTTAGAGAGACCAATTAACCTAACAGTTAACAGTTATTAATTAACAATTAATAATTGTGCACAGTAATATCTTGGATGTGAAAGTGATTGACGGACATTTTGAATAAATGCCACACCAATGGGAGTTTGATAAGAACACTAATAGCACTTTTGTTTTCTGTTTCTGGACAGAAGACAAAGCCTCGTATCTGCCAACCATCTTCACGGAGCAATTTATTGGGAGTAAAATGTTCATTGCCCAAGCCAGAACTGAACACTTACCATCTAGCTCCTTTGTCCAGCCTGCAAGCGGGAAACAAGGAGTGGATGAGAGGAATTGGGAAAAAGAAGCCGGAGAACTCTGATTTCTTATTCTGAAGCAGGAGGAGTTGCCTAATCCGAACACTTAAGCGCAAATATATTCATGTCTGCCATGTGCACTGAACGGCCTGAAGACTTTCCTACGTTGCGGTCTTAATTTATTGACTCTTCTCATATTGTGTTACTGTTTTTTCAACTGCTCTGTTCCACTGACTTAAATGTTTGATTTTCTGTTATCACATCTACACTTTGATATTGCATTATGTTGGTCAATATGGTTTTATGATAAAGAACGGAAACTTGGTGTGTGCTTTGGACACACACCAAGACCTACGGTTTATGCAATCTTTTTGCTTTGACATAGGGAGAACTAGGATCTGATTGGCACCGCAGATCCTTAAAATACTTGGTTATGATAATTTTCAGATTCAGGGTCTTCTTGCTTAGACTGGCTGAGAGCAGGGTTTCCCTGAGAGTCTCAATAGTTTTTACCATCTCTTAGAGGGGATGGCATTTTCTAGTGGATAAAGGCCCTGGCCGCCCTGTGATGCCCACTACTGGTACTCCTGGATTTGTAAGGTGTGGAAGTGTCCTGTACACTTGGAATGGAGAGTGGAGGGCCGAGTAGGAGGTTTTGGGTGGGGGTTGTGTAGACGGATTTGACCTTGGTTACTGAACAGGTTTAGCTTATGTTGAGAATAAAAAATATATCTTAGTTGGGGTTACTGAGGAAAGCAGAGTGGTGTCTGTCTCTCCCTGCTCCAGCGTAAGATAAATATGGAGGTTTATGGCCCCAGGAAGGGGAGTAGGCCAGAAGACTTTCTTTGTTCGAACAAGATCACCCCTCCCTCCCTAATTCAGCAGAGGTGGGCAGACACTGTAGTAAAAAGGAATGTCTTGATAAAACTTACTTCAGACAGACTTCTCCATCGCACGGTGAAATCCTCTTGATTAGTAATGTAAACTATGTCTCCATATTTATTTTTCTATGAATTAAATATGCATATTACAATGTTCTACCTTTTGATCAATGTTTTCTCACTTGCGGCCAAATCTGGAACCGGGGTAAGATGGGTTTTCAATAGACATGTAGGAGCAGGCCGGTGTACCCATTCTTTAACACTTGCCTAGTCTAATGTAAAATTAAAATAATGTGTATATAGGAACATAAAACATGCCTGACTCAATTAGTTGAAACCTAAATTGTAGATAAATGCTAAACCTTTGATCTTGTGTGTTGAAACTCATGTGACGTGTCGTCTTATGTTCCTTTTTGTGAGTGATCACATAGATAAAATATCTCTGTGATCAAAAGGGTCACTACCTCCACTGTGTACGTTAAGTTTATCTTGTGTGTATGTTGCTTTTTTGTGCTGAGGGTTTTTTTATCTGCATACTCCTAATATCCCCCCTAAGAGACAGTGCAAGAAATGGACTCCTTTCCCTCCCCAACCATCCCAACGTATTCCTTTTCTTTACTCTGTAAAAGACAGCAACGCCTCAATGACTTGTCTCCCATGTATGTCTTTCTCTTGATGGGTTGTACGGAAATGTAATGTCCCCCATGGGGGACAATTAAGCAATTAAATTAAATACTTCTTTACATTATTCTCTTTGACATGTCTTATACTGTGTGTTCCTTGATCTTGATTATACTGATTGTTCTGTAATGTTCTCTAACAAACCTCTGAGGCCTTCACAGAACAGCTGATTTCATACTAAGGTTAAATTATACAGACATGGAAGCTACTTAAGGCAGCTGTTTTCCATGGCATTTATGTATGGTGTTGGAGTTAAGAGGAATGGATAAAAATGCATGCCACTCTGTTCAGATATTTACCTTAAAAGTTATAGGTATACTATGCAACCGGGGTTGATTTTCCAGCGAGGCTCCCCCCAGAGGGTGAAAGTAAAAGTGCACTGTCGTAAATATGCTCAGCCGTTCTTGTTTCTCCGTCAAGCCAGGCACGGTTGATTGGAGTTTAGTAGACAGGCGAACGCAACGAATCACCATGTCTACTAACACAGTGAAAGTATGAACATGCACACAGAGAGAGAGAAACCATTCCAATGCAGTGTTTCTCCTAGGAATTTGCTTACCGGATGAGCGGAGCGGGGGACAAGCTTAGCGCGATGGAGCGGTGGGGAGACAAGCTTTGCGCTACCGGCAGAGCGGGGGAGACAAGCTTTGTGCGTATATGGAGTTAGTTTTTTTTTTTTTTTTTTTTTTTTTTTGGAATGTTGGCCAGGCGGTAGCGTGAGGGAAACCCTACAATGTTACTTACAATCGCATCAGCAGAAACGCGAGGTCCGCGTCAGCCTTGCAGCCTTCTTTTTTTTTAGTTCTCGCCATTCTGAAAAAGCTTGCCCGATGTTCACCCGTGTACGACTCCTCTCTCTGTCCAGAGCCATTTTCCTCTTTCTTCCCTGCTCTGATATGGGCTGGTTCCGCCATGATAACTGCGCAAATATCGCCACTGTGCTAGCAACGAGCATGCCTTTCACTGGGGGAGTGTAGCAGTTCTCGCCATAAAGCAAGACTGACTCTTGCGATGCACACGAGACTACTGAGCCTGTGAGTGCGGGCCGAGGGCTCCTGCAATAGCGTACCGCGCACGTGACGTCACCGTCTCAAGAGCAACGCCCCTTTTGCCGCTTAGGTAGGACATACAGGTAGAGAACGCCCGTAGCAACCAGCTATTACACGCGCAACAGAACCAGCGATATGACCGACTTTGCAGCCATTAAACTTTCCCAAGACGATGTCCCAGGCGCACGGATTACTGGTCGCACTGTCGAAGAACACACCAACCTTCAGCTCAAACGATGGCTTGAGTGTCGAGGGCTTAAAAAGACCGGAAAACGGGCCAAGTTGATCGAACGGTAAGCTTTGGGGTTTTTTCCTGCGCGGCGGTCATGGCGTCATCGGCTGTTTTTTTCTGTTTGTAATCACCGTCCAGGGATCGGTATATCTTTAATGTTTGTCTTATTTGAAATGTTTTTGAGTAAGCTATCCTGGTAGCAGGGTATCATGTTAGTGCCTGCTACCATGATAGCCTATATGCTATCATGGTAGCAGACGCTTCATTATTAACATGTCGGCCACCAAAATACTCTTACCTGTTCACTACTTGATGTCGCTGGAATTGGGTCAGGATGTTCTTCGGTTGGGCCCTTTCCTCCAACAAAATGCTTGCTACATATGTACTTGAATTTGGTAACTTTTTCCGGGTTGAACTGTTGTGTAGGCTGACCGCACCGGTGTACCCAGCACACACATTTCTCCTTGGCAGTCTTGAAGAAAACATCCTTCATATGCGGCCGATCAGCGTAACTCGAGTCGCTGTTGCACGTTCCATAGCAACAATGTTTAAAAACCATGGTTTTAGATTTGGAAAAAGCAGTCATTTACCGAGTAAAACCAAGGGTAACGCACGTCTCTTTTACAGCGAAATAGCGGCGGACTATGCAAGCTTGCCCTACTGCGTACCACGTGATGTGACGTCATCGTGACGTTGTGTTTCTAAAAATAGCTCGCTCGCGGTACGCTATTGCAAGTGCGGTATTTCCCCCACAGACCACCAGGGCGGCCGAGAAAACCTTAGTTCGACCTGAAATGACTCATTTAATCATCCAAAACGGTATGGAACACATTAATTAACTGAAAAATGTTGCATAGTATGCCTTTAAATAACCGCTCTATTTTCCTTCCACTTCCTTCCACTTTAAACTATGCACTAGTTTGTTTTAGTACGTCACATGTAAATCCCAATAGTTTTCAGAACATATGAATACATTTTATTTGATATGTAATACGTTTAAATCTATTTTTTATTGAATTTAACAAAAAGATGCTTGCAACGAACCTGAGATACAGCATATTTCTTGTTCTCATCTTTGACTTGTTAAACTATCTTTCATCAGTCTCATTATTATTGCTCTTACACAAACACCCTCAGACACTTGGCCCCATGAATATGCAAGACCTGGGATCAAGCTCCTTGTAGAAACTGTCAGGAAGACAAATGATGCAACATCCTGCAACACACACACTCAGGCGCCACTTCAATGAATGAAAATCTTGAGTTTGCCTGTTGACGTGCTACAGTAGCATGTGTAAATGTATGAGATGCTGAATGGGAACTGTGTGTATGGCAGAGTCTGCATGGTAGCAGCTGTGCTTGAGTGTGTAATGATCCAGCACATTCCATACTGCAGCCAACATATTGGACCGTCCTCAGCAGGAAGCCTTAACGCTGGCTAGGAGTCAAAGAAAGTGACATTGTTGTTTCAGAGGACATGTGTACTTTCTGTGTAGCAAGGGTTGAACATTAGTCAAGCAACACAGTGAAAGAGAAAACAGACAAATAATCAATGTCCAATTTGAAGTTCTTGAACCATGAACAGTGTTCAGTGAATGTGAAGACAGGCTAGTGGCAGCATGTGTGGAGTATCAGATCAAGAATCTGGAAACAGCAGACAAGAAAGACTTGCTCCTCCTATTTGTAAAAGGACCTGTGTCCTTTCGGATCACTATGCATATAGAAATAGTGAAATTAACAGTGAGTTGGTTAAACACTTGATAATATCTTCTGTACTGTAATGCTTGATTTCACAGTTGTTGAGCTAGTTGAAATATTTTTAAGATATCATTGCTTGAAACTTTAATGTAAATGCAGTCAGCTTTGCTTTGATAGACATTTTTAGTTACAAGAACGACTTGTTCAGATATTCCACTTGGTATCTTTCTTGACATCTCTCTTTTTGCCAAGTTTAGCAAGAGATTAAAGAAATTCAGAAATTTTGTGGATGATTTTCAAAATCCTTTCTTGTGACCTGCCGACACCAATTTTTAACATTAATATCCCTTCAAGAACTACTTTCAAAAAAGCTGCCAACCTTTACAAATCCAGCTTTTTCCATGAAAGACATACATTAAAAGCTCAACAGAATGAAATATATTAACTTAAGACATTTAATTAATTTAATTGTCTCCTCTGCCATTTGAGTGGAATTTCCCCAGGGTGGGCACAAATTATAATTCTATGACAGATGGCTCCTTGTCTTTTTATTTTTTTCAAGAAAGTTGAGTACAAAAAAACAATTGGACAAAATAAGTAGAGTGTTATTCCTAAGTTAACTTCCTCACCAAAAATGGTTGTGGTCAGTGTGGCTTGTTATGGATGGTTCATTCACAGATTGATATAAATATACTTTTTGGAGTTTCTACTGGAAGGTCACCAGTCTGACCAGTAAATATGACCAGGCTCTTCTGATTTCCCTAACAACTTACTATTTGCAATTTAAAGGGGTGTACAAAGATAATGTAGATGGCATTTTGGTCAGTATGTTTTCCAATCAAATGGGGTAACAAGTGTAATGTTTTGTCTTGTTTTGTAAATTAAAATGAAACAGATGTTCATTCTTTTTAAGACAGTTTTGCTATCACTAACTCTTAGATTATTACAGATGGAAACACATGATTTTAAGCCCTCAAAATTTATTTGTTCTCTCATTTTGTGGTAATCAGTAGACTGTGATTGCAGATAACTGCTATTAGTGGCTTGTGCTGTAATTTGGACAGATTTTTATGGGTATTTTGTTTTGGATACTTTAAAGTACACTTCTTCATAATTTAGGACTCATCAAGTTTGTCAGACAATCAAGCAAATCGATCAGCTATGTATAAATAACCCTTGCAGAACTTTGAGAGTGTTTAATGAAGAAGTACCACATTTTGTGTGGGTTACTTTGATTGGTGTTGATTAATGGACAGCAAGTCCAATCAGCCATCCAGCTCTCCTCAAAGCCTTAAGTAGGCTTGTTGTTGGAAAACAGCGAGAATGACAAGGAACAACCCAAAATTATAATATGTATTCTAAAAGGATATTAAAGGGGAGCCCACTTTATTTTTAACCCAATGTTATCCAGCAAAATAAAAGTTTTCCTGGACTCATCTTAAAGTGGAGTTATATTTGGATTAACATAGACATTAGTAGCTGTGTCTCGAGTTAATTTGAGGGCGTAGCAAATTCACACCGTTATACAAGCTGTAGAATGACTACATTGTGTCACAATGTGATTTCTTTAGTGTTGTCCGATAAAAAGTTATGATAGAATATTTACAATAAATGTGAGGAGCATACTCACTTTTGTGAAATAATGCATTACTTAGAATCATTAACTATAACATGATATACTTGTAGGTTTTGCTGTGTTAAGTTTGATGATTTTAGCTTATAGCCATGAGCATTATACTCCCATTCTACTGTCATGAGTCAGAAACAGAGGACCCTGAATTCAGCCAGACAAGCAAAGGTTGAAATAAAAAAGGTGATTTATTAACAAAGCAAAAAACCAAAAGAGGGCACCAAACCAAAAAGCAAAGAGGCAGTGTCCAAAAAACTTAAACAGTCCACAGCCAACAACCTAAAATAAACTGGTCAGAAGTCAGGCTGGTCTATTAACAAAAAGAGCAGAACAGGTCAAATAATCCAGGTAAAAACTAACAGAATCAGGTTGGGTACAGGCAGACAGGCAAAACAGGATCAGACTTACCCCAGGCAGGAAAAAACACAAACACAATGATCGGGCAGAGTGCAAGGAACAGAGGCAGCTATAAGTAGGGGAGTGAGCAGGTGAACAGAATTAAACTAATTACCAGACTAAGTGGAGCTGATCAGGGAAGTGGCTGGAGATGGAACTGAACTGACTGAATAACTGCCATGTGAAAACAGGTTAAACTAAAACAGTTGAAGAACCAATCTGAAACACAAAATAAATGACAAGACCCAACCTAAGATGGAACTCAAACCAAGACTGAACAGGACCAAAGCTAAAATAGAAAACAAGAAACTAAAAACACAAATTAAAACCAAGGCAGGAACTCAAACTATGACATTCTACTGATTTCTACTGTTCTCCAATTTTGCATTGCATTGCATTGAAATGACTGTTGTCATTTCAGCTTTTAACTTTTTGCTCTCTCTCTCTTTTTTCTTCATAGTAGGTACACCTGGTCTGGCGTTCTGTTTACTGTGACGTCATCCAGGGAAGATAGATCACCCTCTATTACCATCTAATGTAGAACAGATTCCTGGATCAATGTGTGCTTCTGTGCTTTTTTGTCTCTCTTGTTGTGTCTCTGCTCTATCTTCTCTAACCCCCAGTCGGTCGAGGCAGATGACAGTTCACACTGAGCCCGGTTCTGCCGGAGGTTTTCCTTCCCGTTAATGGAGAGTTTTTCTTTCCACTGTCGCTTCATGCTTGCTCAGTATGAGGGATTGCTGCAAAGCCATGTACAATGCAGACGACTGTTCACCGTGGCTCTATGCTTCTCCAGGAGTGAATGCTGCTTGTCGGGACTTTGAAGCAATCAACTGGTTCCCTTATATAGGAAATTTTTGACCAATCTGTATAATATGATTTAATTTGACTTTGTAAAGTGCCGTGAGATGACATGTTTCATGAATTGGCGCTATATAAATAACATTGAATTGAATTGAATTATACAATAAATTAACCTAGATTTCCTTAAATCAGCACCGTGTAGGTTTAGATCCACGTACTAGCTTAATTTGAGATATATTAAAGGATTTTCAGGTTGATATACAGCACTTGGTGTGCATCGTTGCTCCGAGCGGGCAGCTCATCTCATAAAAACTTGCCCGTGTAACTTCAGAGGGTCGGTTCAGTCGCTGAGCGGCACTCTAGGTCACGTGACCCGTTCTAGGTCACAACAAAACAAGGCAGATATGACACATACCTGATCATACATATTTTTTATGTAGGATTTAATCAGGAGGGGTGACTGTCTTTGAGTTACTTGCCTTTACAAGTAACTCCATGACTTTTCAAACTGCTGCTCCAAAGAGGTCTTACTATCAGATTTCAAAACACGGAGGGGGGCTGTTAAATTTTACAACAGTGAAGTATTGCACGTGGCCTTCAGGAGAACTGAATCTACAAGTTAAATGCTTGATGCCCTTTTTGGCTAAAAGTTACACAGCACAGCTTTAACAACCCAATAGGCCACAGGCTGATCACCTCTTAGCCATACTGCATTGAGTTATAAAGCATTCCGTTTCTTACTAAATTTGACTATCACATAAGAAAAAGAAAAAGGGAATTTAATACAGCACATTATAGCCATATTGTTGCCCATGAAATTTCAAGGAAGATTGCTGAATGTCAGTTATCCTTTTGAGAGTTATTAAGTCTCCACAAAGAGGACATGTCAGGGTTTTGTTTACCGACAAACTCAGGAAGCGCACACAGGACTAAAGTTTAAGAGTTTTATTTAAATGAAGTATGCTGGATGATGAAGACCGGAGGTTCAGGGCTGCAGAAGGTCAGGAATGTAGGTGTTGGCAGGAGCTGACGGCCCGGAGAGAGAGAGTCCACACTCGCTAGGTGCTGCTCGGCTAGCAGGCCTCATAGCAACACCAGGACTCAGGGCGGCTAGTCAGGTTAGCAGTTCTCAGGAGACACCTGGACAAAGAGCAGAGCTTCTACAGGAACGAACAGTAGAACACAAAGACTTACAGAGGGACTGGCATGGAGTGGTGGATAGCAGATGACAGCCCAGTGCTGAACTGAAGGCAGAGGGAGGTTTAAATAGAGCACTTCACAGGTTGAACAAGGGTCTGGCTAATTGACTGGTAAATTGTTAACAGGTGTGACTGACTGCTGAGGAGGTGAAGTGAAGATGACAGAAAATAACTGATGACAATGAAAACTAACAATAAATAAAGTCAAACCAAACCCACATGAGATGAAAAAATGAAAATAACAGAAAAATGAAGTCAAACCAAAACTCAACCATGACAGGACAAGGAATAAAGTCATTTCCAAAGAGGTTGCCATTTCACTGACTATTTCATTTAAGTATAATAATGGGAAATTTAGTGGAAAGAAAAAGTGTAGAAAAAGGTCCACAAGTAAGGAGATTAAGGCAGTTAAGCAAAGCATATTCAAAAGTTTGAAGAGAAAGACATGGTGTGGACTGCAGCCTGAGTCCAATGTTTGAGAGCCGTCATATACTTATCTGGGAACTGGGCAACAACTGTGCACTAATTCGTGCAAGGGGCTAGTAATTGAGTGAATATAATGTATACCGTATGAGCAGTATATGGACATTTCTGTATAAAAACTCCTTTGATTATAACTGTATACAATAATCATCAAAATGTCCTTTAATAATCACGGTATGATTATTAAAGGACAGTTCTAAATAATTAATCTTTCCCATTTGGAATATAATTACTGAAATAAACAGACTTTTTAATTGCATTCTAATTTCCCGAGATGCACCTGCATCATGACTATAGATGTGGGTTAAGATGTGAGTCAGCCTTTCTAAATCCGAGCAAGGTGGAGTGCTCGCTCCCGGACAGGGGTGAGTGTTTGTCTCTATGGGAGGAACTGGAGGGAGGATCAAGAGAGAGCTGCAGTAATGAGGCCAATGCTTAGCTCTGACATAGGTAGGACAGAGCTGACTGAAATCTTTAGCAGGACCATAGGCGAGTTGTGTTTTTATTCATGTGATATTTAGCTTATCTACCGAATGTCCTTCCAAGAAGAAAAAGAAGATTCTTCTCTATTGTCACTTCTACACCTGACAGCCACTGCCTCCATCATGCCATTCCATTTTTGTCCACATCTACTACTATAACACATTTTCACTAGCTTTTGCTCTGAAATCAATTAAGGAGCCAGGGGGAATAGCAATATAGGCTGCCAATGATGTGGCACTTTAGAAATCAAGCGATATTCCCATTTTACCCAAAGCTCTTCCAAATGCTCTACCCAAGTGTATTGCATTCTGTGTCAAACTATGGAATTTAATGAATCTAGAGCAATAAAATCCCTATACTACTCCCTCTGATCTTTAATTTGATGCACAACTTTTGCGACGACTGCAGATGTACAATCACACTCTAATTTTCCCCTGAAGCCAAATTCGCCCAGTCTCATGACACACAAGCAACAATGATTAACTGTGAGCAATTACTACATGAATGGGGGCTTCCTTGTCATCTCTCTGTGCCCCCTAAAAAGGCAGGCCAGCTATTAATACCAAAACATGTCGCCGGCATTGTTTCAGATGTCACTTTACAGTACGTTTCTTCATTCGGGAAACAGCCATCACTTCTACTGAGGGCTTGAGTTGTGACAAATTATGCTTCAAGAAAATTTGTAAAGTTGCATGTGAGAACATGCGCAGCTCTTTGTGATGGAGGGGGACAGCTGAAGAGCGAAGGGAGGGATTGATTGTCGAACAAAACATAGCTTATCAAACAAGACTATTCAGCGGTGGCAGCTCTCACTGATAAATGCTACTGCATCTCACTGCTAAAATTCACATTTGTCATCATCCTGGGATTTTTTTCTTCTTTTCTTGAGCTTATATCTTTTTGGATACAATTCTGGTTCCCGCTGCTCTATTTAAAATCCTTCTCCCCGTGGAACTGAAATGATTCAATTTACTTTAGGAGAGAAAACGAGACTGCACAATAATACAAGCCCTGTAAACAAGTCTGCACTCGCTGGCCATTTAACTAGGTACGCCTGTTCTTTCCACGAGTAGCAAATTATGCACCTGGGAATACATTCGTAGTGAGAACAATTTACTGATGTTCACAGCAATCATCTGAATGGGGAAGAAAGGGGATTTAAGTGACTGTGATGGCATGGCTGTTAGTGCCTGACGGCTGTTCTGAGTACGTCAGGAACTGCTCATCTATTGGGGCTTTCACACACAGCCCTCTTTCATGATTTAAAGACAACAGTTTGTAAAAAGGTTTAAATATAAAGGAGCAACAGTTGTGTGGCTGCAAAGCCTTGTTTATTTTAGTGATCAGGTCTTCTGGAGCATGAGTGCCAGTTTGTTGAACTCCAATGGCATCCACAGTTTCCAGATCTCAATCCAATAGAGCCTTTGGGATGTGATAAAAGTAGGGCTGGGCAACGATTAAAATATTTAATCGCGATTAATCGCCCTGATTAATCGCGATTAATCGCGATTAATCGCATTGTATTTACAAACTCCAAGAATGAATTCAAAAGTAGTGTAAAGAGCACTTTTATTTTAATGTTCTGCTGCCATATGAACAAAAGTGTTGTAACATTTGTAGCACTTATTTTATACTGGATATTTTCAACCCATCTATTGAATTTAGTGCACTAGTTGATCTTTTCTTCATAAGAGAACAGCAAGCACTGCAGCCAAAATATGGCCTTTTTTGACCTGCTGTATATTAGCCAGTCCCTAAGCTTGATGTATCATGAAACTGTTGACCTTTTGGGTTTTGTGGTTTTTATTTTATTATTACAACTAAATAATAATAATAATAATAATAATAATAATAATGTTATGTTCAGTGTTTTTTTGCTAATCCACCTCTTATATATTTCAATCCTTATGTAATTTTGTCTGTGTTGTGTGCACCTGCCTGTTGCTTTAATCCTATAAATTTCCCCGTCGTGGGATAAAAAAAGGATTAGCTAATGTTATCTTATCTTAAATAACACTTTTTAATATATGTACTGGGTTCTTTCAAGGTCTTAATTACATGTTATGTGTGGGCTCCAGTAACATCCATCCATCCATCCATCCATCCATCCATCCATCCACTGATCTACCTGGATGTTCCCTGGAGGACTGAAACGCCTCAGTCAGAGACGTCTGTCTGTGGGTCTGTCGGGGCAGTGAGAGAAGTTTCGTCTCCTCTCTCCGTTTCTGGGGCTCGACGTTTTCATGTTTTTTCACGTGCTTAGATAAATTTGTTGTGTTTCCACTTAAATGAACCGGCTTTTTACAAAACATACAGCTTGATTTAATTTACGGTATTAAAATAAAGCCAAACGGTGCTACTTCCTCTGTTCATGTTTTTTCGCTGCTGCGGTCTCTCTCAGCTGTTTGTGTGTTAAGTTTGTGTGAGAGCTGAGTGGGCGGGCCAGGCTGAGCCTGCGTGCTGATTGGCTGGCTCCGCTGAGCCATGTACGAGAGGGGAGGGGGAGGGGGAGAGTGCTGCCGTGACAGCGCGCTGCAGTCAGTGCGCCTGCTGACTGACACTGACTAAAAGCATGTGAGCAACATGCGTTAATGCGCGATAAAATAAATATCGCCGTTAATAGTCTAATGAATTAACGCGAAATTAACGCGTTAACTTGCCCAGCCCTAGATAGAAGAGAAGATTCCAATTATGGATGTGATGCTTAAAAATCTGCAGCAACCATTTGATGCTAACATATCAGAATCAACCATGTCAGAAAAATGTTTTAGACACATCAGTAAATCTATGCAACAGATAAGTAATGCAGTATATGGGTATATTTTGGTACTGCTTACTACTATAAGGGCGACTGGAAAGCAAGCACTAGAACTAGTGCACCACAGAAACGATATGTGCATTTTTTTTATCTTTGCATTTGTTTATTTCAAATTCTGCTTGATGGCCCTTAGGAGAGATAGTAGTCATTGTTCTTTAGAGAATATGGGCTGAGCTCACCAACACAGATCGATACAAATACATTTTTTACATCTTCAAGTAATCTGCACTTACCTCATAAAAACGTATGTTACTGTCTTTTTTATTGTGCTACAGCCTAATAGAAGTAGCACTCTATAACATTACTTGATCATCTTTTGATCAATTGAAGAAAATGGCTTGCTTGTGTAATCATACACAAAATTATTTCCAATTCTCTGAAGTGATGAAAAAAAACTTCAACATTGCTTTTGCAGAGCGCATAACAATAAATATGCTCAGCAACAGAAAATGGGCATTCACAGAATAAATGCACCAACAAAACAAAATTATTTAGTTAGAGATGCAATTATGAGAGGCTCATCTGTGGCTATTTTTTTTAAGGAAACTTTTCAGTCTCTTTTCAATGCTCAAATTTTTCTGCCAGGAATTTTAAATGTCCAACCATCATGTAGCTCTTGTTGTTACAAGTAAAAAACTCAATAGTTTTTTTTGTTATAAAAAATAGTAACTTTAGTTTTCCATTTTTTATGTAACTATATGCTAATGATACATTTACATTGTTCATGCTAAGTGCTCTATTGGAGACCCATTAATGTATTTACAGTTTGTGTTTGAAGGAAAAAGAAAAATATGATTAAAAATTATACTGGTTCTTATTAAAACAGTGTGGCATCATGTGCAGTTTGTAAACTTACCCGACATAAAAATACCCAGTTCACCATGATAGAATCATTTCAACAAATTTTTTTAACATCCTGTCAGCTATAATGTGTGAGCAGTTTTGTTTATTTCCAAATTTCTAGTATTTTAACTATTACACCCATCTGGCGTTCTGGATGTGTGGCGGCGGGACAAAAACCAGGTTCTTAATTAAACAACCACCCTCACGACTGCTACTTGGGAGTGGACGCTTAAGTAATTAACCTGATAAGACCCGATTTGTTACTACTCTGGCTCACAAGTGGCAGCAAAAAGCGGGTAGGTGACGCAACATTAGATTTGATTTCAAAGAAGAACCTAATTGGGTGTCCAATTTTTCCACATTATATACAGGATGTATGTTTGTGATTCTTCTCCACAATGTTGCTATTGCTGGGGATTGCTGTGTATATCACTACTGCTCTTTTCCACATGTCCGGTTGGTTAAACACCACTTGTTCATTGGGCTGAATCTGGAAGTCTCACAGGATGTCCCACATAGCATTTTCATTTTCTTGACCCAGTCAAAGTGATACCACTCTGCGATACTATTCTGTGTGGTATCACTTTGACTTTGACACTACCTGACCGGCCCTGTAACAGGACCCCTGAGCAGTCTACAAGCCTGCCTGACTGTAATGTAGAAGTGCAGTTCATGTAAGGCAGCCCGCGCCCGGAGTACAAGCTAGCAACAACAAACCAAGTAATTTAATTCAATGCAAAAGTTAGAAACAGGGCAGTGTCGTCCAACTACTCTGTACTGAGAGGGAGAACTATCCATCTCTGTCGGGAGGACAGATTGGTGTAAGGTGACCAGATTTCCATCCTTTTTCTGCCATGTCTATCCCTTGTGGGGTCGCTAGGGGTGCTGGTGCCTATCTCCAGCTGTCAATGGGCGTGAGGCGGGGTACACCCTGGACAGGTCGCCAGTCTATCACAGAGGTGTCCAGATTTGATTTCTCTGATGAAAACTGGGGACGTCTCTGATTTTGTTAAGCACAGAATCTCTGCTTCGGGGTTGGATTGCTTTGTCTGAACTGCAATGCAATCTGGGTGGGGATGGTGCATTCAGCAAAGCTCTTTTTACGTCGGGACAGCGGCAGGTAAATACCTCTTGTTGCGCTAAACTTTTTTACTCCGTCATTATACACTGAATTTCCGGGGACAGGTTTTGCTGGGGAAAGGTTATCTTAAACGGGGATTGTTCCGACGTCTGGTCACCCTTCGAGAGGGACGGAGCAATATTAAAACACTTGGGAGGAATATGTGATGTGCCTTATAATCCGGTGCACCTTATGGTCCAAACAATATGGTATTTTAAATTTTTTGTCATAAAATATAAATAAGGAAACTTCCTGGTCAAATGCAAATATTAATAAATACATTTTCTGGGGGAATAAATATTTTTGGGCTTATCTATCTATCTATCTATCTATCTATCTATATATATATATATATATATATATCTATATATATATATATATATATATATATATATATATATATATATATATATACGGCCGATATATATGAACAAAATCCTTGCATCTTTGCATTGATTGTAAAATACTTACCTATTTGAGATGCAGCACCCCAAATGCTACCTGGTAAAACTCCATTCAAAGAGTAGCAATATTTGATTTTCACCTTCTAAATATGTCATTAACTGATTAATATTTAATTGCAGGGTTTCATCATATCTTGTGGTGACAAAGACTCAGTAGGTTTGACTTCATAAGGTTGACCTATCAACTCATAGCTGTCTCACAGCCTGGGAGACGAGCTGAAAAGAGCTTGTGACAGCCCGATTTTAAAACGTGTAACAGAAAAAAAAGCCTCTTATCTCCTTGAATGTCTTTTGAATTCAGCTATTTTCTCTGTGCTGTTAAACTTTTCTGCTCCCATCCTGCTGCCTCTATCACAGTGTGACTCTGTGGCTTTCTCTGTCACCCCTGGCTTTCTTAATGAATGCTTTCTCCTCAAGTTTCCCCTCACTAACCTGCTCCCTTTTGTCTCTTTTTCCAATAAAGTCCCCCTCCAGTACATGTCTTTTTTCCTCGTACCTCCCTGTGTCTAACTCTGGCTTTTTAAAGTGCGACTCTCCCGCAGGGGCCCGTCCGTGTCATTACTTCAGTCCTGGATTCAAAATGTCATTAAAGTCATTGCTTTAGTCAGAATTCATTTCAATTAGACCATGTCTCCCTGGGACTCCCAATCCCAGTCTCATCTCTTTCTTCTTTGCCTTCTCCTCTTTTCTCTTCTAGCCACAAATGATACGAAGGTGACATTGGTGCTAAGAGAATGACCTCGAATTATAAAACAAGATATGTGGCAGTTTTTTAAAATGGAATTTAGCTTGAAAACATTGGATATGGCCACATGGTAATGTACAAAATTATTGCCTTAAAGAAATGTGAACTCATATTGATAATATGTTAATATGTTATAAGCATCTATCTTACCTGCTGTAGTTAAAGCTCTTAATGACAAAACAGGAATGTTTCATTGCACAATCATGTATATGAGGGTTGAAGAATATAGCACAGAGCTCTCTTGGAACTCGGTTTGAGTCTTAGCAGATCCTAAAGACTGTTTTGCATGCTTGGACTTCTCAGTAAATGTGGTTGACCAGTGCAACTGATTGACTTACTCCCTATTAAAAAAAGTCTGTGTCTGCTGTGTCTACCTGTACATATTGTTTGTCTGAATCCTAAGCCGGTTTCTGTCCTGGAAGAATTTCACCAAGGTAACACGGGGCGACAATAACAGATTATTGATTATTTTTGTTGCACCAGCTTCTACAATTTTTTTATTTTTATGTAAGTGGTCAAATTTCTGTTTAACTAACTACCGATTGCAAACGTGACTTCAAATTGAAAGTTAATAAAAGAACCCTTGCATAAATGGACATTGGTTGTTTTAAGACAGCAGAAGTCTTTTTTTCTCAGACTTGCTGTTAGGTTCAGCTTTAATTAATACCAAATGATAACTCAAGGAGAGATAGCCACTGGATGTATGATACTGACTGTTTATCAGCTGTTAAACAGAACCTTACTACTTTGGTTCGACTTCTTACGTTGGATTTTTCTTCCCTTCATATCAGGGTAGCAAAGCATTCACGCTGGATAAATTGATGCATACAAGACATTTTTACTAGAAGTAAAGCGTTTCTTAATTAAGAAGTTGATTGACGCTCCTTATCACCATTTTGTCATACTGGTACCAAGAGATCATGAGTTTGTTATCTCAGCATAACAAAGCTTTGTTTATAATAAAAGCTAATTTTTTGCTTTATTCAGGGTTTCTCAGAATGGAAAAAACTGGGGGATTATTTGAAATTGAACACATTTATTGTCTGCTTTCACTTTATATGTATAATGTCCATACCCCTGAAAACCTTTTTGTTACATCCACAAACATCATTAGTTATAATGTTTTTATGCAATAGACCAATACAAACGAAAGCTGTGGATTTGAATTACTTTGCATATCGTGCAGCTACACCTCCCACCCCTTCAATGGCTGTCAATAGAGGGTCCAAATCAACTCAAAGCACTATTTTGTTCAACTAAAGATAATTTACAGCTCTGCATTACAATATTTGAGTTATATCTGTACATCGATCAAACATCTTTTCACTGTCCAAAAATATACAACACCCAATTTAATGGTAGGTAACACAAAGACACACACAAGTAAAAAAAATCCAATTTTATAAATAGCTGTTTAAGTTTTTTTTTTTTTTTTTATCTCTGTGTTTTTGTGTCAGCAAGTTGCATCATGCACAATTGGATTGTTCTTTTAAATTGCTCATTCTGTTTTTTTTTTTCTGTTTTATTGGCACTTGTTAAGGTAACATTTCTCATTGCCTTACAATACAAAATGATCAAATGGAGCAATCTTCCAGGTGTATGGTAAGTTATTACACAATGCAGTCATACTGACGCTCCTCTGTCGCGAGTCCAAAGCTTTCTTCATCGTCTTCGGTTAACGCCAGCTGGAATCTATGAATATGTGGCAAAGTCATGCAGCCGCTAAATCAGTTTGTTGCGCTTCTGCGCTCCTGATACAGAGTATGAAACGAATCCCACGTCCGCATCCTAGTTAACATGTACTCTCAGAGTGGAGCGCTGAGGAAGCCGCAGTTCCGCTCTTGGAGATCCGTTCAGCTTGGTCCATCTTCTTCACAAGTTACAGAAACTCAGTTTCTCTTTCAAACAGAATTAAGTAGCCATCTGCTCTCTTCAAGCATGGACTTTATTGGCCAACACACATAACAAAAGCCTCCTCAGAGCTACATAAAGGATGGTATGCTAATGAGCCGTGGCTTTCCCCACTCCAACATGCAGCTATTGGTCGGGAGGATTTTAAGCTGAAAACATCCCATGTTAAAATACAAAATGTACTATTTTAAAACCTTCGAAATGGTCATTTAAGGCATTGATGTGTTTTTTCATAACTTCAACAAGCCTATTTTGTAATGTTCAGAGGAAAAGGACCCAGAATTTAGCCAGACCAGCAGAGGTTTCTTAAAAAAAGCTCTTTAATCACCAACTCAAAAAACAGGGGAAAAATCCAAACAGACTGTAGAACAAAAAGATGACACAAAAAATAAACTAACGAGCAGGGCAGACAAGGCAGGAACAGACCGGACAGAATGGCTCAGGTTTCTGGAGGAAAAGGGGTCAAAAATCCAAAAAGCAAACCAACATACAGAATTCGCAGGAGGAGACTCACCCATACTCAACAGGACAACCTGGCACTGATGTCTGGTCTCAGCAGTTTATATGAAGGTGGAATCAGGTGAAACCGGTGAGAGGTGATTGCAGCAGGGGTGGAGTTAGGCAGGTGTGCAGAGTAAGTAATTAGACCAGACATCAGAGCAGAGGCTCAAAACAGGAACATATCACAAATTCAAAACCTAAACTAAAAAGCATCTGAAGACATAACTAAAACAGTAAGCACGAACCTAAGCAAGAATCCAGACTAGACAGAACTCAAAACAGCCAGATAATAAAAGACAGGAGAGAGAAGGAAAAACTAAAACTAACATAAACCATAACAGAACTCAGAATATTACATATTTTGCAATAAAACAAAAATCATTATTTTCTCAGAAATGTAAGGTTTTTCACACATTTCTCTGTTTGTGCTCTGCCGACCTGTTCCTACTTTTGCCATGGCACGTCACTTATGTAGATAAGATAAACTTTATCGTTCACATAGGGGGAATTAATTAGTAGTTAATTAGCCCAACTGGATAAATGTGCAGCTCTTGTAACGTAATTTTGAGGACTTCTAAATAATAAGAAAAATATTACAGAAAGGCTCTGAATAACAAACATTTTAGAAGACATAGAAAATGTCAACGAAAAAGTATGTGCATAAAAACGCACTCTAGATAAGATAAAAGAGGTGAGAAAATATTTTCTGTATTGTACGTGATGGTGTCAGTAGCCTAAATGGTGATATGAAGTTTGCTTGTGTGTTGCCTTCTCTTCTCTTGCTTTTTATTGCTGCACAGAGTGCTTCTCACTTTGCAGTCTGGCTTGTAAAAGCACCGAGATGCACAGAGAAGAACATGCATTGATCTGTGGGAATGTGCTTCAAAGTCCACCCATTTACATCGTAATCCTGGGACCAATTTACCTTTGAACAATCCTCCAGTCTCCTCCCAGAGCTGTACGGACAGCGATGCTCCTCTTCATTTTTTCTCCATCTTTTTTTCTCCATTTTATGTCGTCTGTTTTTTGACAAATCCATCCGCTTTATTCAAGCAGGCAATCCCAGTTAAATGCTAACAGGTGAGTGCACATTAAGATGGAGTTACATGGCCAGTATGATGAGTAAAAATAACAAGCAAATCAAAATGATGATGAGAATTTAAATAAGCCACATTAAAAAATTTTGAAGCTGTGTGACAATAATTTAGTTTAATTACATTTCATCATCATGTCACAGATTTCTTTATACAGTCTAATCAGTTAATTTGTCTCTTTTGATTATCAGGAGCACGTTTGTGTATTTTTTTTATGAAACGGTTGCAGCTGTTAGAAGACAGCGTCGGGGTCAACCAGCCCTCCTCACTAATATAATAATCTGTGTTGTCTCCTTGATCAGAGTCGATGTCAGGGTCGTGCATCCTGCATTTTAAGTAATTTTTTTGGGCTGGTTGTTTACTAATTTCTGCTCTGCTTCAATCCTTTTATTGGAATGAGCTTCACCTTGGACTCTGCCTTTACCCCTGATCAACTTCACTAGTTAAATACCTGCTGCCTTCCACAGCCATTCTCTGCCAGATTGTCTTCAAGCCTTGTGTGAGCTGCTTTCCAAAGTTTTGTGTGTGTTTCTTTTTTTAGGATTCTCCCTTTGCATTACCATCGTGGATACCTCTGGACACGACCTAGCATAAATGGAAGAGTGGAAAACAGAAACTAGTTGTTGAACAACACATGCGATGTAATCTTTGAAGTTTGCCAAAAGACATGTTGGGTCACCATTCCCACGGTGAAACATGGTGGTGGCAGCATCATGCTGTGGCCATTCCTGTCTCGGACAGGAAAGCTGGCCAAAGTTAATGAGAAGATGTGCTGACTTAAACACAAGGCAATCCTTTACATGTATCAGCATGGCACAGTTACAGCCCAATACAGTTTCAAAAGACATGAACCTGGTTTCCTGGGGCTTCTCTGGGATGGGGGACGCAGCTATCCCTGTGTTGGTGGGTGCTCTTTTGGCCATCTGGGGTTCTGGGGTCTGATTTATAAAAAGTAGAATCCAAACTAAAAGTGTACTTACAGCAAGGAAATGAAAAGGCAGTACAGCAACAAAACTTCAGATTTATAAAACACTGTGCACACACACCACCACAACATGTTCCTTTATAGATCACAACTTTACCTGAATGTTTGCATATCAGGTTCTGCCTCATGCTCCGCCCTCTACATGCCCAGATTCAATCATAAGTGGTCGATGCAAAGCACCTTATGAATGTTCTTGTGTATCAAAAATGGGTCTGCTGATTGTCTTTGTTTATGGTGAAATGGCAAACATGGAGGAAAAAAGCAAAGAAACTATAAAAAGAAATTACACAGGGGAGGTTTTTTAATGTGAATATCAAAGGTTGAAGCACAGATGTTGTCCACATTAAAAGGGCTTGTTAAAAAGTAAACTTGATTGCAGTTTTAAATTGAGTATGACACGGAGCTTCATGTTGAGGGAATTCTGAGGCTGTGCGTTCTGAAGAGGGAGATCTGAGGAGGGAGACCAGGAGGAATGAGAAGTTTCCCCCTGATGATAAAGAAACCCCCCCCCCCCCCCACCCCAAAAAAAAAAAAAACACTAGGAAGCTGAAGGGATGCTCTGCGAAGCGCTGCAAGGGTGTGAGCAGTACCCTCACTCCCATGGGGAGTGCATACCCTCGGGTTGTAGCCACTGTCCCCTAGGTTATAGTAGAATGCAATGTTTATAGTCTAAAGCGGCAAATAGGCCAGTTATCTGCATTGATTACAAAATATTCGACTGCTGAAACCTTTCCTTCTAATTATCCGATTGGCAAGCATTTCTTATGGACAAACCTTACATATACAAGCACAGGTGCCCACAGGTGCTTGGATCCAGGTTGTAGAAGCTATTTTTCTCTACTTTTGTTACGTTTTAGAATTTAGATTATCTAGTTCATTTTTATTTATTTGGTTATCTGTTGTATTATTTGTGTTTAAATTTAGTTGTTTAGAATACAATTCTTTGTTAGTATTTTGCTTAATTAGTTAATTGATTTTGTTTGGGTCTTGGGTGTGTCACATATTTTGGTAGCTGGGATGAACGTGGGTGGGCTTATGTTTTTTTTACCAGTCCTGCAGTCCTTGAGGAACCAACAGTCACTCAGCCTGGTTAATCAGTGAATAAGCAGATGAAGCAATCACAAAGCAGGAACCAGGGCAGGAGAGGCAGCAAGGAGTTTTTCAAGTTTGTACCATGTCTATTTTTGCCGGGAGAGACCTGGAATAAACACAGAGAACTGCATTTTGACATGTTTTTTTTTTTTTTGGAATTTCTTGAACTGCGTAAACCAGAAACCCACGATTCATCAAATGACTATTCGAGTTACATTTACTTTTAGTTTGTTTATCTTTAATTTTTGAGTTTTTCGGTTTTCATCGACAAGTAGTCACACAGGTGCTTATTCTATACAGATAAACCTTACATAGCAAATCTGTTGGGCTTTCTTTGGCAGTAGCACAAATAATTGCATTCTTAATGCCAGACAAGACGCGCTAAAAATAAGTACATTAGCAGAAACCAAATTTGTAAGTCGAAGAAAGCTGTCACCTGTTGAAACTGTTTTCATCTTTTATGTTACACCGAAAAAGGAACATGAGAAAATATTTACACTGCACGTGTTGTTCAAAGTAAATATAGAAAAACTGCATTAACTCCGTGTCATTTCAGCCAAACCCGGTGCTCGTGTTTATAGAAAGCTGAAGCATCCTTGTTTCTTTTATTTTCTTTCCTTCAGGAGTAGTTCATGGTTTATAAACAGTAAAATTATATTTCAGTTTTATCCACTACGTTCAGAATGATTCTTAATATCATTGTCAACACTCTTCAGATTTTCCTGGACTTCCTCTGAGAAAAACCTTCTTGTTTCTCCTCGCCCCTTGGCCAATCACTGAAAAGCAGTGTGTTCACGTCAAAACTCTGCTCAAGTCCACTTAATTTAGAATAAAGAAGAAGAAATCTTTATTGGTCATTGCATTTGTACATTCCAAAAGATTTCTCTTCCACATTTAACCCATCCCTTGGGGAGCAGTGTGCAGCGCTTGGGGGGCAATCGGGGGTTAAGGGTCTTGCTCAGGGACCCATAGGGGCAGTCTGCGGGAATCAAACCAGGTGCCTGCAGCCTTCTCTGAACACAAGCACAGTGCTCTACCCACTTAGGCCACCATTCCTCCAGTTTAACCCCTCCAGCTGAGCAGGGCTGGAGAAAACCGGGCCGGCCCTGAACAAAGCTGTTGCTGAAATGCTCGCAAGTGAGTGCAGCCAATCAGAGCTGGCCAAACTGAACAGGTGAAAAAGGGGGCTTTACCAAGACAACCCTGATTGTGGACTGCTTAATACGATAATGAAACCTACCTTATAACTGGCCACTGGAAAGTATTAAATGAATAGCATACAAAAAAGGGCATTTTTCACAGATTATTTCTAATGTTTTTCTTGGTTTCTGTTTCTAAGAAGTCATTCACGGACCAGATTGCAATCACAATTGCAATCAGGGCTATTTAGCCGGTGGCCCGCGGGTCACCTCCGGCTCAGCAGCCATTAGTTGAATAGCCCTGATCTAGACTGTCTCAGCTCAAGTTATTTTATCAACATCTCAAACACCACTGGGTGAGGGGTGGCCTATTAGAACAGGACGCAGGCATAAGGGCGCAATTCCCCTGGTTTGCATCTCACAGACTGCCACTCTGAGTTCCTGAGCAAAACCACTCCCTAAGGGATGGATTAGATGCAGAGGACCAATTTCATTGGAATACATGTTGCAATGACAAATAATACAAATATATTTATTATAAATTCCAGTAGGAAACAACAAAAATATTATAGCTCATTTTTTTTAATACATTTAAAACTCAGCCAGAAAATGAGACAAGTAAGTCAATACTGAAAAGTTGAATTTTCTTTTTGTAAGAGTATAAATGTTTAAATTAGAAACCTTATACCCTTCTGTCATCTCAAACTGTGCTGTCCTGTTGCTCCTGAACTGTGATGCTCAGTGTGTGTGCTTGCAGGTAGTAGTTAAGGAGCTCAGCGGTCTCCTGCCTTTCCTTGATATCACAGATATCTTCCCACTAGTCATTGCTTTTGCCAGGCTACAGTGGGGGAGGCCTGATGCCGGGTGTGGAAAGACACAAGAGGTCAAGAAGTTAAAATAAATAAATGACTGGCAGGGGGCAATGAGAGCAGAATCAACATAGACAGACCACAGAGATCTCAGCAAGGGCTTTTCTGTTGGTAGACGGTAAATAAATAAGGGGAAAGAAGAGTTCAGCCACAGAGATAACAGGTGGGGAGGAAGGTAAGAAGCAGAGACAGATAAGGGAGATGAATGAGAGAGGAAATATGTAGAATATGTGACATAATACTGAATGCCCTGAAAGAAAAATGAGCTAAGCAGACAGGAGTTCATGGAGTCACAGTGGGAAATGATGGAGATCCATTTATCAGGTTGTCACTGGCTCACACTTTCACGGCTTTGTCTCTTCGCTCCAATCCTCGTCGTGATCTTTCTTATGTTGTTATCCATTCATTTGCAAATGTATACATGGTCAGGGCTGGGTTCTCACAAGATAGTACACGTAACTGCTCTCATTTTATAAAAGTATGCTCAATGGTTAATGCATTCTTAATCTCAAATAATAGCGAAGCGGAGTCAAAGTAGAAAGTGGCTTGAAAGGGTATTTTTTTTCTGTGAAGTTGCAACATCCAATTTGAATATGTTATATATATATATATATATATATATATATATATATATATATATATATATATGTATATGTTTTTTTTTAAGAAAAGCATATAATGGTACATAACTGTAAATGATTTGGAGCATTATATAACCAACTTTTGCTTTGTACAAGGTGAACTTTCAAAGTACAAAAAGGACTTATGATGTCTTCTACAAAGGCTAAACTTGTGGATTCATTTAGTTCTGTCCAACTCTGATAAGGTTGCTAGTCCCTGCTTAAAAAAGCATCATTACAGCTAAATGCTTGCCGGGTGATGTGTAGTGTTAGTTTTCTACCATGGTCCTAAGCCTCTGTCTTCTAATCTCCTGAAGTTATTCACATTTCTTTGCTCCAAAACACCTCAGCGATTCATCCAGGTTTAAATGAAAATGTAATTAGATGTAATTCCATTCAATTACACAAATTCTAATTACGAAAATAAATTAGCTTAATGGAAACACACCGCTTAAACGTTTTTGTGTTAGGATGAGGTGGTTTTTCAGTGATATCGAAATTTTCTTTTATTCACGTGTCATAACACCCACATGTTACTACTGGCTAAAAAGCCAAAGAAGATGACTGGAAGTATTGAATCCGTAGCTCTTCTGTAAAACTGCTGACTGCAATTTCTTAAAAAACCAACATGAGTAGCCGCTCCCAAGTATGAGGTGCTTGTTGCTCCAACACCTCAGTAAGATGCTGATGTCTCTTCGGATGGCTGATGAGTTATTGCATGACCAAACTTATTCATGTGTGAATTTTCTTATTTAATGGGAACACCACAATTGCAAAATAGGTGCACATTTGTAATTGAAGCGGAGCTATTGACACTTTTATTAGAGTCCAGTTTGCTGGAACATAAAATCAAGGGAACTGTGGACAGCTCACAAACTTAAGCAAACTATATGGAAACATCACACTGGACTCACAGTTATGTTACATGCTCTCTTTGATTCTGTAGTAGCTGCAAATTATCAGCGGTAAACAAATGTTAGTAGCATCCTTACTAACATGGGAAAACGTTCAAAGCAGTAACAAATATTAAACATTATCACTCTATGCTCTTAATGCTTGTGATTCCAACTCCTGTGTCTGACTTGTCATAGGGGGCTGACTGAGGTGCTGTTATACCCAAACAAGGGGGTTTTGGTGACAAAAGCATGTAATGTTTGAACCAACAGGAAAAGTCAACTGCAATAGCAACAGTTCAACCCTAACAGAGCAGCACTGAGACTGTTACTGTGCATTTTTTACATTTTCATGTGAACTTGTTTAGTTCTGTGATGTTTTGCTTGTAACTAAGTAGCGCCATTAGGCCCAGTTTATACAGTTTATCTGCAAAAAAGTGAATTTTGTGGAATGTGTCTGCTTCTCTGTCTGATCAGTCCCAAAGTGACCGTGACGTCACTGTCTGCCGGCTCCGCTCTGATCCTGTCATTAATATTAAACAGCAGCACCTACTGTGACTCTGATTACTGGAGTCACTGCATCTTTGGCTCTGCCTATATTCCTGTTTCTCACTGAGTGTTGCTGACCGGTTCTTGAAAGCCATAGTGTGTTTAGACCATCCAGCATTCGTTGTTTGCCTGCCAGCTATTGACCCAGCTTCGTATTGTGGATTCTGCCTGTTTGCCTCGCCTGCCTTGTGACCAAGCCTGACTGCCTTGTACTTTGGAAACCTCAGCTTGTCTCTGACTTGTTGTGTGACCCAAGCCTGGACTACGGATTCCCTTTCTGCCTTCACCCCACAGTCTCCACAGTACTTCCTGACTCTGCTTTCTGCAGCCCTTGTGAACGATCTCGCGGATCGAGGATTTCCTAGTAATCCTGCCATAACCCGCTGATATCAGTCTCTACGATCAGCCGAGCTCCTCTGATCCTCCTGAACTCCAGGCAAACTTGATCGCTGCCCAACGCTCATCCTGCAGCTCCATTGTTCACATCAGCCACACAAAGCCAGACGCCCCGGACCGACTAACCTCTCATTGGTGTTCCTTCTACAAAGTCTCAGTAAGATCCATCTACTTATTCTACCTCTGCAAACTCCTCCACAGTGTCCGTTTCCTGCCACAAACTGTTTTGTCTCCTGAGAGTTACTTCCATGTGTGTCAGGAAATAGCCTCACACCATGACAGTTATACCGTGACTTCATAGTACCCTGTGTAAATGTTGCTAACCACCTGAAAATATGCCCCCGTAGCTCTTTATCTGTACTGTTTATCTGCCCATTTGCTTTTAGAAACAATCACCTCACACACAGCACACAATTTATGCTGTACGCAAGTACTACTTATTGGACCTTTGGCTACAAGCTAGACTGCAATTCATTACTCTGTGCCTGTGTAATGACAGTTTATTTGAATCTAATGTCAAAAAGCAAAAGTCATCATTTTTTACAGAATTGCAAACACATTAAAGTAAAACCAAACAATTCTTCACACCACACTGTGACCACTACAACATCCTGTTCGCCTTGCTTCTGTTGGTTACTGATAAAATATAAAAGAAAAGGCAGCAAAAAAAAAAAAAAAAAACTGCCTGTCAAAAGACTGGAACCAATATAACAATGTAAACTAAAAACAGCTAATGTGACAGAGAGAGATAGAACGAAATATGAGATTAAATTAACGTCAACATCAATGCATTTATAAAGCACATGTGAGAACCTCACTAGTTGGGCAGATGAGCTATTCAAGTCAAAAGACATGGCAAAAATAGCATTTCATAGATATTTAAGAAAACACTGTCAAAACAGCAATATTTGATCATATCAGTTCTCTCTCAGTATCTCACAGATAATGCATTCAGTATTTCATTATCTTTAGCTCTGTAACAGAAAATAATGCACAATACACCCACAATAAATACAGTGTGTAAAAAAAATACCAGTGTGTTTTTCTTACAAGCAGAGGGAATACTGTAAGTGGCTTTAACTAGCTTTAGATATATTTTATTGAGTATAATATATATTTTTCAGGCTCTTCTTAGGAAATATTACAGGAGACTTTTAAAGTAAGACAAAGGGGGAAAAAGAAACAAAGGAAGTGGGCGCAGATTCTCAGTCATCTAGGTCACAAGGTGGTCAAAAACACTGAATCAAAAGCAACTGGACTTGTAATTACTGAAGACGTTTCAACCCTTTCCAGAGGTCTTCCTCAGTCTCAGTTATTTTGATGTGACGACACTTTAATAAAAGAAGCGTCTGCAGGCAACAAGGCTCAAATAATTAGTTTGGTCCTGGAAGATTTAAGCACACCCTCAGCTACAATGGTTGCAGTCCAGGAAATCTGGTAACAAGTCAAACGGACCAACTCAGACCCATTGCAGTCGCTAAAGCAGAGGGCTGATGTTAATGTTAATTTTTACTTTAAAGTTGCAATACAAACCAATATTTCACAGAGCACTTTATCACAGTAATCATTAAAGCTGGTAACAGTTTCATTTACACAACATAACAGTTTATGAAGGTAAAGGCACATAGATCTGCACTACACAGAGTGCCTCATAGACAGCTATTATTGTTAAATAGCTTACTCCTGTTTGAACAACATCGTTACAACAATTCGTGTGATGTAATATTCTAGATACACGCTGGTGATACTGTTATAGCTACTAATAATTGCAAACAGGGAGGAAAGTCTAGGCTTGTGCAAAGAAAGGCATTTCTATAGTTTAGTCATAAAAAATTTAAAACAATACGCTTGTTCCAGGCTCCTGCATGTCCTCCTCAGTGATAACAGTTATTGAATCCCTTTAGAGAACATTTCTCAAGCCAATGGGGAAATGTTTAGAGCTGTAACATAAGTATTTTATGCCACCGCCAACCGTGTCGGCCATAAACCTGAAGAGTCTGGTGTTTTCCTGCTCTAATTGGACAGTTTCTTTTGATGTAGCCGTTTCATCTTCCCTTCATCTTGCACTCAGAATGCTGCCTATGCAGGTGTTTTACAACTGTGTCACAAGAGCAATAAATTCAGCGTTGCTAAAATAATACCCTCGGCTTTTTTATTACTTTAGTCTAAAACTTAGTGTAAGCTTTTCCAAAAGTATGTGCAGATTTCCTTTTTTGTGCTGCGGAAGGAAATTTGTGGGACGCCAAACATGTTTGTGATGACGGTCAGCTGTATTTGAATGTGAGCGTTTTAGAGCTCCCATCAGAATCTATCACTTTCACAAAAGCTTACTGAGGAAGTCCCTTTTATGACAGATTTCTGACCTTTCTGATTTCTATCTTTCTGAATTCTGATATTTTTTTTTAAGAATTGAATCACATCCATACAACGGAACAGGTTACTAATAGCCATGGAAGATTTCCTGTAACAGAATTGATCAAATCACTCTGAATGTCTCCTGAGCACACGTGTGACCGATCGAAATAAAGCTGCAGCCTGTATGTTCATCTAACATGATCGGACAAATACACACTGTAACATTCAAGTGACACAAAAAGAAGCAGCTTTCTGTACGCAGACATGCTGCATCTGTAATCACTAATGCTGGAGAACCCGATAAAAAGCCAAACGGAGTACATTTTAAAAAAACGCTGTATATTACAGTATCTTTTGGTTTGGACATCTTTAGCCCATCTTCTTGTGTGCAGAGTTTTTCTTCACTGATATTTTTTTATTTTTGTTATTATTTTTTTATTTGTGTGTATTCTACATTCTTGACAATTATAAATTAATGATAAGGTAGGATTAAATAGACAATTTCACCTCACAACCGTTTCCTAGTTAGTCCCCAAGGGTGTTTTCATCACAGCATGTGTGAGTTGTCTGAGATATATATGCTCTAAAAAGGTGATTAGGCCCTTTTGATGTTACCAGTACAATATGAATGTTAAAAAGTGGTTCAGCCAAAAGCTGCAGTTCTTTTAACTTGAAACGTTACACTTATAAAGCAAAAGCTTTTTTTTTTTAGGTTTTTAGGTTTCAAAGAAATGTTCTTGAGATTCATATAGCTGTACGAACATGGATTTTAGCTCCCACTGGCATGAAACTCTATGTGTCAAACTGATTGGTTTCATCCCTTAGTATACAGTGAAGGATGGTGATAACAGCAAACTTTAATTACTAAATCCATTTAATTGCTGTTAAAGATGTCTGATCCTTTCAACCGATACTGCTTGGCATCTTTAAACATGGAGCAGTTGCTGTTATGGGAAGAAAGAGACTGTCGTTGCAGGGTTTTAGGAAGATTACTTTAAAAGTGGTAGCTGTTTTAATCAAGGTTTATACTTCCTCAAGATATGTTGGGCATTCCGTGTTGCTTTCTCTCTTTCTGTTTTCTGAAAATTGTGTACAGTACAATTTTTTTGGGAGTATTACAAGGAATCAATTACACAACAAGACTCCTTATTCTGCTGGAACTAGAACTTCCAAATAACCTGGCTAGCAATGTGTCACCTCTCAAGGTCGTATGCCGTTTTCCTTTGAAACATGTCTGTGTGTGGTAATTGGGTTGTTCAAAACTAATCAAGTGGAACAGATTATGAATGAAAGTTCTTGGGGGGTGGGGTGGGGGTGGGGGGGTTCATGAACACAAGGGCAGTGGAAAAGAAAAAAAATTGTTTAAGTAGGGATGTGAAAGAATCACGGTTGAAAAAAAAAGAAATCACACTTCTGTATGTGTTGAGTCCACTTAATTCAAGAGTAACAAATAAAAATTGCCCAATGTAGAAATGGAAATTTGAGTTGATTTCTTTTTAAATTGGCACAGCATATACGTGGGTAAAGCCACTGGATAGATGGAAGAATGGATGGGTTATACAGCAGTAAACCAATTGAAAACGGTCAGTGTTGTTTAGATATTTTATAAAAGTTCAGACTTGGCTTGACTTGAGACTTAAATTGGACTTTAACCTGTTTGCTTGAAAAGACTTGATATTTTAACCAACATCTAAAGCTTAAGACATCTATGATTTAGAAAGGGCACACCATTAATTAATTTCACTCAATCAGTATCTACAAATGCAGACAGATCGTCTCTCTCTTTTCCCACTCTGTACACATGTGTGTGTGTGAGATGCAGCACAGCCAATCAAATTAACTAGATTTTTTTTTAGAAAAGGAAAAAAAAAAAGCTATGGACAAAAATTTTGTTTGGGTCTGAATATGAAGTTCTGCTGTTGCATTTTTCACTGAATTTTCTGGAAAAATACGGTTCGAAAGGGAACTACTCTTGAGTTGCACTGGTTTCATCACATTTTGAGATACATACTGATTTAAAAAAAGAACATATGCTCTATTATCTACATTTAACACGTATGTCGTGACTCGAAACGACTTGAAATTAGTTTCAGACTTGGGACTTAACTTGAGAAATACCGGTTTTAATTGAAGATCTGACTCAAATGAAAACAATATATATATATATATATATATATATATATCAGTCGAGTTCAGAGTGAGCTACATTGCGTATCACTGTTACTGGTTCGGTCCACATTTCTTTCACCACTGTAGCTGCATGACAAACCTTCATGTTCCCAAATAGCAGAGTTTAGTCATAGCTGGAGGACCTTCTCTGTTTTGTTTCAGTGTCACTTTAGAGTTTAACATTGTATTGTGCCTTTTCTTCCAAATGTAACAATTAAGCATGTGTTCAGCTATAAAACTATGCTATATTTGTTGGGTACATGAGTGCTCGACCAATATGGCTATAGATGATACAGATGTTTATGGTATGAACATGTGTACAGTTACACCCCTAGATGTGAGACACCCATTACAGGAAACTACAACAAGACTGAGGTGGAGACAATGGTGAATGGACTGAATTTGTGTAGTGCTTTTCCAGTCATAGGTACCGTACAAAGCATTTTACAATAGAGCCACATTCACCCGGTCACTCACCGACACACAGATCCGTAGCGAATCGGAATGCCTTGCCCAGGGGCACATTGACATGTGACAACTGGAAGCTGGGAAAAAAACAACAACCTTCCAGTGGCAAGACGAGCAGTCTGCCCACTGAGCCACAATTGCCCACTGGCACTGATGAAGTTAATATTTTGATTTGTAAATATCTAAATAAAAGTAGAAATTATTGCATCATCGTGACAGCTTTGGCTGAGTAGTTGAGAGACAAACTTAGAAATGCAAGGCTGAGATGATTTGGATCAGAGGAGGATGAAATAACGGAAATCCCAGAGGAGGTAAACAAATGTAGTGAGATGGGATAATAATGTGGCAAGTGTGATGAAGAAGCCTTAGGATAAGATATTGAGTTATTTGAGAAAACATGCAAGGAACTTGTATTTAAAGTTCTACAAACCTTTAAATATAATGTATCTATCCTAACTCTCCTTTAGCTTTTTTCCTGCTAAGTTTTTTTCATCTTGCATTTTAACTAGCTCCACAAAGTTCTTTCTCTTGGGGCCTTCTATCGTCCAGACACTTTTAATTATCGCCTCATTATTCAAAACTACGCACTGAATAAATACAAATTCAAAGATGAATGGAAACCATAACAGTGTTAAATGCACCCAACAGTAAAACTTACCCATTTGGTGAAAATCACCATGGAGAAAATTAGAGACCAAGCTAGATAAATATCTTACAATGGAAGAACCAACTACCAGCAATTAGCAGGATTTCCAGACACATAAGAGAAGCAAGCAGATGCATATGGCTAGGTGCACATGAACGGGGCCAAATTAGCAACACAATGTCATTTCCTAGAGGCCACCACACTCTCTCAACCTGTAAATCACTTTTCACAACTTCTGAAACAGTTCAAGAACCTTTCTAATATCTTTGTTTCTCTCCACATGTATTTCTCTGCTTTCTCACCACAAGTCTTTTGATTGCTCAGTCAGTCAAATCAGTGCAACTGTCAGACCATTGGCATATGACACAAAAATTTATGAAGTCAGTGGATAATCATTATTGCTATGGAGACCTGAAACTAAGGGATGCAGTGACTTCAGAGAGAGAACAACTGCCAAAACAGTAATGTAGAAAGACTTTTACACAGAAACAAAAGAAAGCTGTCAAATATACAGAAGAGGTTATCCAAGTGTGCTTTCAGAATTATTCAACTTCCTGATGTACATCAGGAGGCTTCAAAGGAAACCAGAGAATGTAAGAGGAAGGCTCAGCAAGATAAAGCAGACACCAAAGTGGGCAAGAAGTACTTGCTGACAAATTGTTTAAATAGACATACTACTTGAGCTTTTTATGGAAAGAGCCGTCTATCAGAATTAGGCAACATCAAACCATTGTTTACTTATACATGGACCTTCAAACATGATTGTTGATAGCAAGTCCCAGTCCAATAACTCATTAGAATTCATGAACTCACTCATCAATGATGGTATGGATATTTTACCTGAATTTCTAGACAGTGTCATGATCTAGGCCTTCTGTTTGTGTTTTTGGGGCTGATGGACTTTCTTCGCCGTTCCATGCTGCACTCTTCACAGCCACCACTCAGTTCTCTGTGATTAGTTCCACCTGCTAATTACTTATTAGGCCATTTGCGACTTGCGACCCTACCTATTTAAACCTGCCTACCACAACCATTCCTTTCTGGTCATTGCTTCCCACTGCCTGACAGGGTTTTCCCCACTGTCCTGTCACTCTGACAGCTTTTTCCTGTGGACCTGTACTAGCCCTGCTTTCACTAGTTTTGCTGTTAGTGTTTGCTTGGCTTGATCAGCCTGCTTCAAGTCATCATCCATCTGGTCATCTGCCTGTCTCCGTCACCATCATCTGGTTGGTCCTTCTCTATCATACGCTGGTCAACCCCTGCCATCTCGCTTCATCAGCCATTACCTGTCTGGTCTGCTAATAACATTTTAAAAATATATATCTCTGTGTTGGCTTGAATATCGGGTTCCCTCAATACGATCATTACAGAAAGCAAAATATATTTCATCACAACAGGCGTTTTTGTTAAAGGGAATTATGTAATAATGCACCTTTGGATTCACTTACAGCATTTGGTCTTTTTGTGTAAACCCCTAATATCAACTGTAGTGGAGCTCATTATCCTGAAATAATGTTCAGCTGTCCTAGTCGAGTTTTTTCCTCATCATTTCTAAGCATAATTTAAAGAGATGTTATTGATCAAAATGACTTTGTATCCCTCAGAAAAAAGTTAAAAAGCATCATCAAAAGAATAACGTACTTCTAGTGAAACCTCAAAATGGTTATCTGGGATTATGTTTTATGGCGGTAACCTGGGGAAACTTACAGGGGGAACCACAGACGTTATAACAAGAAGACCCTGCATCGACCAGTAACGCCCATGGGTGCTGATGAGATTTGGGGCTGCCATCTTGAATTGGTTACCAGCTCTCCTCAGTGTGATGTGTTTGACAGGAGCAGTGAACTGTCAGTGCCTTTATTCATGCAAAACTCGTTGAATACTTAACAGATTTTCACAGTTTTTTGTTGCAAACATTCAACATACAGCTATATTTACACATATAAAAATACATTGTTCAATGTATTTTAAATGTTCTAATTGAAGTTAACTGTAATATAATATTCTAATATATAAATACTTTTCAAACCAGCCACTCACAAATTTTCATATATATATATATATATATATATATATATATATATAAAATTACATAGACACTCACCCCATCTTTATCTCTCTATGTCTATATTCTTATCTCTCTCTCTATTTCTATCTCTAATATTGTTGAAGGACCCTGTCAATTTGCCTGTCACACAAAAAAGTATTTAACAGCCTTCATTTTAAAATCAGTAAGGTGAATTAAAGATTGCTCTTAGTTTTGTGGACTTTGTCTTTGTTTTTTAACATTTGTTTTGTATAAGTCGAATAAAATATTACTTATACTAGAAGTAAGTATTAAGGTTATGAATTCTAAAAGGGTGACATATTAGGCACATAGGTCTCTGAAATATACAGTAAACATGTATTTACACACACACACACACACACACACACACACACACACACACACACACACACACACACATCCTTGTTTTGAATACTTACTGAGAATGTTGCTTTGACGTCCATTGACTTCCAATCATCTCCAACCCTTTCTATGGCCTTACCCTGACCCTACTCCCAAACCTAACCATTACCAGTATATATCTAACCCTAAACTAAACCTATTACTATGTCATTAGTGTTTATCTTGTATTTAAATTAGTCATGTGTTTAAGGTTTTGAAGGCTAAATTCCATCATCCTCTCAGTCTACGTTTGAGTGTGTGTGCCCTAAAATCTGGCACCCTGGTTGGGAGTCTAATTATGAAATACCAAAGCAAGCATTTCTTGAGATTCTTTGCTGTGTTTCCAGAATTTTCTCCAAAAATTTTAAATCAGTTGTCTGGCAGCAGTTTAAAGAAAAAAAGGTGACCGAGTGAAAAGAAGATCCAAACTATTTGATGTAATCTGTGATCAAGACTTAATTATTTAAACTAAAAAAAAAAAAAAAAAGAAAAAACATTTGAGAAACAAAAAAATAGCCTTGGGTTACATGGAGTCCTGTTTCATGGTTTTTTGGGACAAATATATTTAAAATAGATGGATAAATGGGACATTTACCAGGGTAGACAAAGTTAATTGACTTTAATCATGTCTCCTAAGCACGAACAACCATGAGCAACAATTAAACCTTTGAGAATCAGATAGATTAACCTTGAAATGAGTCCTACTCCATAGGACAGTCCATAGGGTGCCCATGGTTAACTTAGCAATTGACCTAACATGCTATCTGAGGCATATTTACCACATGGAGTGAAAACGTGTGTTTTTAGGTCAGTGGTTAGATTAGCAAAAGGATTACATTCACATAAGTGTGCAATCAAGTTACAAGACCATATACGGTTTAAAGTAAATCACAACTAAGTCTCTTCTTTGTCCCATTAATCTATATGTTTGCACTTCAAGAAACAAGTGGGAGGAAATAACTGAAAAATTCCACTTGACAATTTCTTTGGGCAGTTTCCCTCTAATCCAGCTCTTTGTGTTTGTCTTCAGTCTGACTGACGATGTCCTCTGTCTCTCTGATGCAAGTGTTACTTTGGTGCTACAGTCTTATATAACACTGTAGTGGATCTTTTCATCCAGGGAGTATTTTTTTGAAAGTGTTGCTATCCCAGACTGCTTACCTGAGGCCACTGTCAAATTGTCACATTTCTAAACGACTACTTTGACAAAGAAAACTTTTTCTCTGGTGAGATTATCAGTGTTTCAGTGCCCTCTTAGTTCCTTTTTGTCAGAATTTCTGTCTATTCTTTTTTAGAGAGTACATACTCTGCTTTACTTTCTCCACCTAAAAGTCTATAATCCTTCAATGTCTTTTGATAGCACTGGTACTTCCCTGTGTTTTTTACACTTGCAATTCTTTTCTGCTATTGTTCAGAAAACAACAACTGTTCAGCTGAGGGCAAATTAACCTTTAAACAGTCGTAGAATGCTAGCTGAAGGCCAAGGTAAAGCATTCCATTACATTTGTCCTGACTTCAATCTAGAATACTGCTTATTCTTTCACTATATTGTTCCTACATGTCACTGTTCCACTAACAAAAGCTACTTCACACAGAGTGTAAAGTTCAAATTACAGGAATTGTGGATACTTCCCCACTATACTCCTTTTCGTTATTTAGTTATATAGACACAGTGAATAAGCTTTTTGTTAGGTAATTTCCTTCTTATCTAAAAAAGCAAGTAGTCATTTAATAGTCTTTCTAAATATATGATGACAGCTTTTCATTTCTCTTGATGAAGTGGTGTCTTTCAGTCAAATAATGTTAAATCAAACATTTGGAAAGGAAGAGCACAAAGAGTTGCTAAAAAACAATGTGACTCCTTGGTCAGCAATGTCACTTTTCCAGCCGAAATCACTATCCAGTGTAAACAACGTTCAACTAGCCAATAGTTAAAAGTAGTCTCCATTACTTTGATTATTACCTTGGGTTTCAAAATAGAAATTCAACTTTAGCAAATCCTGCTGTAGTCCCATCACTCTTTCGTCTTAATAGAATAATGCTAACCAACCTGTAAGGTATGCTCAGCTGGGTTCAGATCCAGAACAATAGAACCGGTCATAAACAAAAACACTGCAGGCTGTTCTGTCTCTCTTCGAAGTCAGTCGTGTTTTTCTCTCCTCTCCAGCTTCACCCCCCCTCCCCCTTCCCCTGCTTCTGCTGCTTTGTCTTTTGTCTTTCTGAGCACTTTCTTCATAACACCTGAACTCTGAAAACCATGGATCTGTTAAGCTGGTCCCTCAATGCTATTGATTAATTTTTTCAACGGGTAGGCAACAGAAGGGGGACCCGTCCGGTCCCGATTTGACTCATTTCGTGGGATGCACCCTATATTCTTGGATGGAAAACGGTGGGTCTTTCGACTTTGTCATTCCTGGACGTGGACACGTTTACATTTGGATTCATGATACTTGGATTTCTACTTATTGGATTTGGTGGATTTTTGATGTCTCTGCAAATTCAGTGGTTGTCGGTAGCAATTTGGCCTTGATCAGTCTACCGGCTGCATATGACGCAATCACTAAGGCGGTGAAAGGTCAGACCCGGAAGGTGGAGGAGCAGAGCCGAAAAGCTGGATGTGCTGGTAAGCAGACTGGCTTTGATGGTTGAACTCAAGGGAAGATGGGATAAAATCTGGAAGTGAAACGCGGAACAGCCCAACAATTTGAAATATTGGATTCGCTATTTGGAGCCAGCAAAGACTTAAAGCTGACAGTAAAGTCAGTGCAGCTTGTCTCATAACAAATAAAGTATTTGGATTATGCCCTCCCTATCTAATGACTCCTGGATTGTTATGGCTGAGAATGCTCAGAACTCTACCCTGCTACCCCCTCCCCTGCTGACATCTGTGGATGCTTTCTGAACTGTTGGCCAGCTGATAACATCAAGGACAATGGCCTCTAGAGAGTGTTCACGGAAATATAAACACTTTCACCCAAACAGACACACATAACTGATGCTCACAAAAACATATGGACTTACACGCGACTAGTCTCAAATGTCTTCTGCTTATATCTCGTCTTATTTGTGCTTCTCATGCTGAGGTTTTTGATATCTCAAACTGTATCCTGTTATAGGATAAAGTTTGAAATATATTTTCCCTCCCACCTTCCTTTTTGTGCCCTCTATCTTTCCACAGCATAATGGCAGCACCCTGTGGGCACCGTGTAAGGCGGTGTCCTTGGCAGCAAGGCCTCAGTAAATCGTCTCCCCATGAAATGTTTGTGATGTTTGTGATGGCAGTTGTACTGAAACAGCGATTTCTCTCTGGGATTGTTAAAGTATTTCTGATTCTGATATTATGCCAAATGTGTATTTACAGCTGTGAATTATCCAAGGGACAAACATGAATTTAAAAAAGAAATTCAATGGTTGCTTCCTGCGCGTCTCTTACAGGCACTGGTCATGTGATTAGGATATCATTAAAAAGTAGATTTTTTTCAATAATTCGATTCAAAAAGTGAAACTTGTATATTAAATTTATCATGATCTTGGCACTGATGCCTCTTCTAATCATTCATTTCACACACCTACTTAGCTCCGCCCAGTTCTTATTGCTCGCTCATCTGATCCACCTGCATTTGTCTCTGTTAAACAAGCCTTCAGACCAGTCATCAGTGCCAGATTATGTTGAGCCATGGGTTAGATTTATTCCAGCGTACATTTGATTCTGATTTCCTGATCCTGACCAGTTCTGCCTTCCGACCCCTGAACCTGCCTGACCCCTCTGACCTGATTGTCTGATCCATTTCTCTGACTTCTGCTTGACCTGACCTCCGAGCCTTCCTGTCCTCGTCCAGCCTGTTCGTGTACCGTACCTGGAACTGTGACCTGACTTTAACTTGGATCAGCCTCTGGCGCTTTTTCGGACATCTGACCACCTGCCTCTGACCTTGGATCTCGTCCCCACACTGGCTTCTGGTTTATCCCTCTGATCATCCTGCTAACGATCAGCCTCACGGTTCCGACCATCCGCCTGTCCTACGACCACTGACCACTGACACACCAGCTTCTGGGACACTCAGAGCGGCGGTCTGAGACCCAGATTGGTTCCGGCTGGAACCAACACCAATCACCAGATCGGGACTGAACATTGAAGAGAGGTTCCTGCCTTTGACACCAACGCCGCTTGCTCCGCTTTAGTCTTTAATAAACTGTTTCGGAATCTCAACTGTTTGTCTGATTTGAACACCGGGTCCATCTGTTCCGATCCTAACAATATTCATTAATTACACACAGACATATATTTCAAATGTTCATTTCTTATTAGTTTGAGGATTACAACTGACAACTAATGAAAACCCTGAATTTGATATCACAGAAAATTTGTATAAGACTTAAGACCAATACAGAAAAAGCATTTCCAGAAATATCGGCCAACTGAAAAGTATGAACATTAAAATATATGAGCATGTATGCATTTGTATTGAGTGTCTTTATTTTTTATGCAGTACCTTGGGGTGAGAAATAGGAAAATAAGACCAAAAAGAAGGCACTGCATGGCTGTTGTTAAGTTATTTTCATAAAGGACACTTCTATGTTCATGGTGGATTACCCACCAAGTTTTTTTGTTAACAGTTCTCCTTCAGTGTTCGGAGGTAAGATTAACCTGTTTTCACCTCCCCGGCTTCTCTTCACTGGCAGAGAGGACCCTCCTCTAAACTACAAACTTCCTTGACAAGATGGATTGATGTCACTTTCACCTATGGGTTTTATACTTGATCACATTTCCACAGCAAGGGGTGAAGTGTGGCAGTATTACTGCTCCAGGAGTTTGTGGTTAATTCCTCAACGATCTGCTGTTAATGATGTCGGTCTGTCACCTTCACTCCTGATCACTCTGTGCAATGCTTGCTTCATTGGTGACAAATTATTTGATCTGAATGAGCCTTTTAACAGTAAAAGTAAGGATTTCATGTTTCTCACAGAAGCATGGCAGGAATATATCAACTAAAATGAGCACTGTCCCATTGACCATTCATAGGGACACCAAACTCGAACTCGTCATAGTGCATCAGATCAGTTTCTCAAGCAGGACCGGGTACAGGGAGACTTTTTTCCCCTTCGAGTCAAAGGTGATCAAGAGTGGTTCCTTCATCACACTTCGCAGTGGTTGTTTCTTGCCGGAAGGCCGTTCACCCTGAGTCGGGTTCTGTTGGGGTTTTTTTTACTGTTAAAGGGGAGTTTTCCTCTTCATTCTTGCTACATCCATTCTAAGTGTGAGGGATTGCTGCAAAGTCAACGACACAACACTGTGATCCAGGGGCGATTCTAGGATCTGACCTTTAGGGGTGCTTAGCCCCCAGTGTTGACTGTGATTCCTGAACAACAGGCTTTTTCACTCGATAAAACCTTGTGCATTTGTAAAACCTGCATCATGGCAATCGTTAGACTAGCTATATTGATAAAAGTGAGGAATTGTTTCCCTAAAGACACCAAACTAGGGTTAGGGCACTGATGCACAAGGGTTGCTATTACTACACTTTCCTTATTGTCGTATTGCTTTGCTTACAAGAAAGACAAATCTAGCAGTTTGTATGTATGTGTGTGTGTGTATATATATATATATATATATATATATATATATATATATATATATATATATATATATATATATATGCCGTTAGATATAAGTCATAAGCCTGCCATATATTATACTAATTAGGGGTGCTTAAGCACCCCTAAAAATGGCCTAAATACGCCACTGCTGTGATCAATGACTTGAAACAATCTACTGGGTTTCCTGTTCAAATCTGTATATGTCTGTACGATTTGATTGAACGGACTCTGTAAATTGCCTTGAAATGACGTGTTGTGAACTGGCGCTATATAAAGAAACTGATTTGTGTTTTTTTAATATACTGCTCTCCGGGACCTGCTAGTCCTTCTTCTCTGATCTTAGACTTTTTATCTACCATTATTTAACTTGAGAGAGTTTTATTCATTTGGGACTTTTGCATACTTGAGGATGATTCTAACTTTAACAGAGCAACTGACTTTTTATCTATTACTGGCTCTTCTAATTTATTTCAACATCTCTCTCATCCCCCACACAAAACGGCAGACCTTGGAATTTTTTTGTCTCTATTGGCCCATATATCACTAAGTCGTGTAATGTGTTTACATGCACTACAGAAATGCAATATTAATTAAATCCATATCTACACGTTCCTATGTGCTATCGCATTTTTTTTGCCATACGTATGACAGTAACTTACTAAAAGGACGTACTTCCTGTTTTTTAAAAAGTATCCAGTTAAATAAGTTAGCTGTGCTACTCTAGGATGTTATTTTGCAGCCTTTTTTCTATCTGTATTAATTCGGACCGATTTTGCCAAATATCAATATTGCGATCTACTTCAACCATATTTGCGATTTAATATGGATTTTTCTCTGCATTAACCACAAGCAACAGAAATGGCCTGGAGATATAGATGTTTGTAAAGGGCTATTTAAAACAAGAAATCTAACTTTTTATCAATCAATATATTATTATTATTATTATTATTATTAAATAAATGAGCTTTTAATTGAGCTGGACATCAATCCTTGTTGAACATAAGGTGCAACCAAGAAACAAGTCTATGTATTAATTGCAGACCTCTGTGATTTGGAAATGCCATTAATTGTCCAGTCCTAATCTGTATGTCCTGCAGAGAAAACAACCGCTGGCTCTTTTACAGCAAGGAAATGTCCTTTGTGTGTGTTGTGAGAGCTCATACTCCATAAGATGTGCTGGCTGGATGTGTGTTTTGAGTAAAGATTGGTGGGAGACAGTGGTGCTTATAGAATTTCCGGACATACAGTGGAGAGAGGCTTTCCGAATGTCTCAGAGAGTTTTCATTAAACTTTGCCATCTGTCAACTATTGTTATGAGTCCCAAAGAGACAATACTCCATCTCACGGTGCCTTTGGAAATGCAAGTGGCAATAACTTTGTATAAGCTCGGCAGCTGCAGGGAGTACAGGCTCAATGCAAATCAGTTTGGTATTCCCAAAGTAAGAGAAAACAAGTTTGTGCACATGTTCTGTAAAGGCATTGTAAGGCCTCTAATTCATCAGTTCATCCAACTCCCAAGCTACGAGGAAATCTATGACATTGCCAAATATTTTGAGGCCAAATTCTGTATCACTTAAATATTAGGATGTATGGCACCCAATCATAGCTACAGATACTTTATCAACAGAGAAGGATGTCCTTCTTATGTCCTTCAACGTGTCACACATGACAAGTGCTGTTGAGTGTTTTTAGTTTGAGCAGTCTGTTCTTCCACCTCAAATTAGACAAAGCTACAGTTTTTGGTATCTTAATCCATCTTTGTGGGATGAACTGTTGTGCATAAAATTACCCATAACAAATTTGTTGTTATAAAGCAATATGGTGAATAACTGAATTGTAATCCTGTGAATTTTTTTTGTTGGTATTCTCCCTCTGAGCTAGACAGCTGCACAATTCCTGGAAATGCCAATGAGTGCTTAAGGAATCAGAGTTGTTCAAGAAGGCTTATTTTCCTCGAGTACACAAATACAAATTAACACAAAACAATTCAAAGCTATACGACCACTGAAATCTCCCCCTCAAATACTAGGGCTATATCACAAAGCCAACTAGCTATTCTGTACTTTTAAGTTACAAATTAAACCTACAATGTTTTTCACAGTGCTGCATGCAACCATTTTGGCCTTTCATAATGTTTTGGATTTTGTGCTGTTTGTCATAATTCATAGCATATTCTGGACATCAATAGAACACCTGTCACATTCGTCCTGCTTAATCACCCCACATACTCTATGGTGCCAAAAGGTCAGGATGTGTTTTATTGTAGCAGATGGGTTAAAAGGGCTTGGCAAGGTTTGTGGTCAACATGAGTCCAGATCTAGGTCCAAAAACTATGAAGCCAAATAAAGTATTCAACAAGGGCAAGGCAAAACCAGGAAATCCAAGGAGCAAAAACCAGGTTGGTAGTTTGGCAGCCAGTTAAGGATGCATGCTGGACATCTACTCGCATAACGTTTTCAATAGTATGGCAGCATGAGACTATTGGAGACCAGTATATAAAGTCAGGTGAACAGGTGTAGATAATTAACTTAATGCGCTGCTGCCAGAAGATCACAAGGTGAAGCAGATGATGATAATTAGGATGTATAGCAGGGGAGTGAGGGGGCAGAAAGAAGCAGAAATCTATAAAAGACCCCTCCCAACCCAACCACAGATTGTTCTCCCTTCTACTCGCTTCTCTGGCCAGAGATTCAGCACCTTCCAATGCGGAACAACCAGGTTCCACAATAGTTTTATTCCAAACATCATAAGACTGCTAAACTCCTAATAATCCCCTCCATACATACAAAACGTGTCATGTTACATGATCACGCTTGTTGTTGTCACATAAATGAAGCCGCTCTATCCCCTTAATCTGAGAGGTTAGCTCAAACCGGTTCTCCCTCTAACGGGTCAGAAATCCCTAACTCTGCTGATTACTACCCTGAACAGAATCCTCAGGCAATCTATTTAAGCTGGTGTCAAGGAATATTCATTTAGCTTCTTACAACCTACTTCCCAGTGTCACACCCTATTGCAAAATATTCACCAAGCAGCCTAAGCAGCAACTATTCTCCACAACCCACATTAATGGCTGCTTTTCCTCTATTTCACAATGTGCACTTGGTATCTGAGCTAAAAAGATTTGAGACAAGGAATTATAAGTCCCAAAAGTGTTGTTCTAAAATATTTGCGCCAACGCAACTCTTTAAAACTGCTAATAATTCTGGAACCAAAGACTAAGACAATTTTACCATCATCAAATAACTCACTGAAGAAAATGACTTGAAAAACTGAATGCCCTCTAATTCTTCAGAATTGCATGTGCTTAATTAATTAGTAACGATCAGCAGTGTTAACAGCATCTACAAAAGAACAAAAGAATAATCAAATCATAAAATATAATTTATCTAACTAGGCTAACTCTCCCTGGAGGAAAGCTGAATGCAAACTTTGGTGAGCAGAAGATCTTCCTGTATGCTCCACCTGGTCTGAATTTTCTGGTTAATGAATTTAAAGACCTCCCGGATGGGGGGCAATGGTGGTGTACTGTCCTCCCACCCGATGGAGAGGCTTCCTCTGCCAGTCAACCCTGCCCTACCTCCCACCATGGGGAAGGCACCTCAGTCTTGTGTGAAAACTTTCCAGACTTGCAGAAACATTAAGGGGCATATGTGAACACTTCTGGCACATGCTAGAATCGTCTCCTTTTTAACATAAACTTGTTGGACACCGTAACCTTTTGGCTGACAGGAGCTGGTCAGTTGATTGACAGGGACAGTGCAGGATATTGAATACTTATGCAGGAAATCTTGCAGTGTTTTGATAGGGCTTAACTAAGGTTTGGAAACTCGGGCAGAACAGAATAGTATCAAATGTTCATTCCCCTCGCTGTCACTCATACAGGCTGCCTGCTACAGGATCCCCCTTGGCCATGCTCTGACCAGGTATAGATTCTAATGGGGCAGCTGGTTTTCCCTCACTGCTGTAGAATGTCTTTTCACTGTCGCTCTATCTCCAAACCTCCTCTGCTGATGCCTGTTTCCTGGTGCAGCCAAGTATCTCTCCCAATGACTTCATTGCATCAGATGCAAGAGTGGAACGCTTCACATCTTATTTTCCTACAGTGACCCCACTCCTCTTTATGTCATGATTAGGATTAGTCTGGTCATAGTTTTGATTAAGGTTTGTGTTTTTCCTGTCGTTTATGTTCTATAAGTCTTACCATATTCAGTTATTAGTTTTGCCATTTGGGTTAAATTCTTCATGATTTAGATTTGTTATATGCTTTTTCCTTGTTACTGCATTTCTTTACTTTTTGCCTTCTAGTTGCATTAATTTTTACTTGTAGTCTTGTATTTATTTAGCCCTTAATAATCCAACTCCATCATACATCAGAGACCTGATTACCCCGTATGTTCCTAACAGAGCACTTCGCTCTCAGACTGCAGGTCTGCTGGTGGTTCCTAGAGTCTCTAAAAGTAGAATGGGAGGCAGATTCTTTAGCTATCAGGCTCCTGTCCTGTTTTGGTCCATGAGGCAGACACCCTGTCTACTTTTAAGACTAATCTTAAAACTTAAATTTTTGACAAAGCTTATAGTTAAAGTGGCTCATGTTATCTTGAGCTACCGCTATAGTTATGCTGCTATAAGCTTAGGCCACTGGAGGACATCAGGATCTAATTTTCTCACTCTACTGAGTTCTACTGTTCTCCAGTTTGCATTGCCTGTCGTCATTTCAGCTTTTAACTTTCTGTTCTCTCTCTTTTATCTTAATAGTAGGTACACCTGGTCCGGCGTTCTGTTAACTGTGACATCATCCAGGGAAGACAGATCACCCGTTATTACTATCTAATGTAGAACAGATTACTGGATCAATGTGTGCTTCTGTGCTTTTTTGTCTCTCCTGTTGTGTCTCTGCTCTGTCTTCTGTAACCCCAGTCGGTCGAGGCAGATGACCGTTCATACTGAGCCTGGTTCTGCCGGAGGTTTTCTTTCCACTGTCGCTTCATACTTGCTCAGTATGAGGGATTGCAGCAAAGCCATGTACAATGCAGACGACTCTTCCTGTGGCTCTACGGTTCCCCAGGAGTGAATGCTGCTTGTCAGGACTTTGATGCAATCAACTTGTTCCCTTATATAGGACATTTTTTACCAATCTGTATAATCTGACCCAATCTGTATAATCTGGTTTAATTTGACTTTGGAAAGTGCCTTGAGATGACATGTTTCATGAATTGATGCTATATAAATAAAATTGAATTGAAAATTGTGTTTATGTTCTTAGTCAGATTATGTCCTTGTATTTCTATTGAACTCCTTTCATGTTTATTTCAATCTGTCACCCTCTATCATAAGACTAGCCAATTTACCTTATTCAATTCACCTGCACTGTGCTCATTATCCAGTATCTGTTTCACTTGGGACTCTGCCTATTGTTTTGCCATTACACATGTTTTAAGTTATTTAATGTTTAATAAATAACCTTCGGTCTGTTGGGTATTGTCCAGTTAATACCAATCCAAACAGCTGATATTAGGACACTAGCTAACAGGAGGATTCAAGTACTGGCATTCTTTTAACAGCAATCTCTGTCCACATATAGAATAAATGAGTGACAACTTCTCTTCAAGTTCAAGAATTTATTAACAGAAATAGAATTAACATCCAGAGATCATCACTAAAGAAAGCTGTATATCTGAATTAACACTTTTTTTCAAGCAACAAATCCTATCTACTTGGCTAAAAACTTAACTAAACTACTAGGTAAAATTAAGATAATTCATCAGATAATTCATCAGAATGATTCAGTGAATCTTGGTTCACTGCAGATAAAAGTTAGAGAACTAAAGTTCATCTTAACAAATATGGAATGTGATTAAATTAGTTTAACTAATTTAGAACAACAGTTGGTATGTATTTCAACCCATTCACAATGCAAATTCTGAGTTAGACAAAACATTTGAGGAAATAACATTTTAAAGAATGATTTGCTAAATAAAAACCAATAACCTTTAAGAGCCGTGATTTTATTGAAGTGATTATTACTCCTGGAAATAATTCAGACTCAAATTGGTGATTTAGGAAGCTAGAGGGCGCTGTAGCAGACCTTCATGTGGCCATTGTTTATACTAGCTTGAGTTACCTTAAAGTTACACGAAACACCATTAAATCGACATTAACACTCACTATTAATGCTGTAATAATGCTCGTAGCACTATCAAAATGATGGCGGAGTGAGACAAAACCAGTATTAGTATGAGCTAATATGCTGCTAATGCTAGCAGGAGCGTTCGGCACTCCTTAAAAAGACTTTTAAGATCTATTTTGTCGTAATGAGCGGACCGGAAAACACAAACATTAATGTCCCATCGATATATAAAACCCTTATGGAAATAAAGTTTGTTATGACCGTAAAACACACCCGGACATATCAGGATAGCATTGTTTCAAAGGTCACTAATGGGTAGCTTGCCCTGTAAGCTCTCTGTCTATAAAATAATATAGACAGATAGACATAATATGTTATTATGTTGAACAAAATCAGTTCACTTAAAAGTTTTACCTTAGGACAATTGAAATATGTATGGTTAAATTAAAAAGTAATATTGGCAGTAAAGTCACTCTCACATGAAATCAACAGTCAGATATAGGTTAGTAATCCTTTGGACTAACAACACAAACATCAATGTGCTCTACAAGAGCCACTATTTCTTTGATTGTTTTCTTGAAATTTTAGCCTTTCTTTATTTTTAATTAGCTTTTATTTTGACAAAATAAGTCTCATTACTTGACTAAGATAAAAGCTAATCAACTTATTCAATGGCAAACTGAGATCTTACAGAGGAAAAAGGTGGTTGGTTAAAGCCTTCTCTGATGTTTTTCTACTGACCATTATTAATAATGCTGTACTGCTTTCTGCTGATTTCTTTGCAATCATTAAAACATGCTAACAGAAGGGATTTAGTCTCTTCCAGACATTCTCGGGTTGATTGGAAGCCAAATTTCCCAAAATGATATGACAGCTGTACCGATCCGTTGTGGTGAAGAGAGAGCTGAGCCAAAAGGCGAAGCTCTCGATTTACCAGTCGATCTACGTTCCTACCCTCATCTATGGTCACGAGCTTTGGGTCGTGACCGAAAGAACGAGATCCCGGATACAAGCGGCTGAAATGAGTTTTCTCCGTAGTGTGTCTGGGCTCTCCCTTAGAGATAGGGTGAGGAGCTCAGTCATCCGGGGAGGACTCAGAGTAGAGCCGCTGCTCCTCCACGTCGAGAGGAGCCAGTTGAGGTGGCTCGGGCATCTGGTCAGGATGCCTCCTGGACGCCTCCCTGGAGAGGTGTTCCGGGCACGTCCCACTGGGAGGAGGCCCAGGGGAAGACCCAGGACACGCTGGAGGGACTATGTCTCCCGGCTGGCCTGGGAACGCCTTGGGGTTCCTCCTGAGGAGCTGGCCCAAGTGGCTGGGAAGAGGGATGTCTGAGCCTCCCTACTGAAGCTGCTACCCCCGCGACCCGACCCCGGATAAGCAGAAGACAACGGACGGACGGACGGACGGACAGCTGATCCTGGGAACAAAGAGGAAAATGTGATGTCATTGATTTCTACCTAATCCAGTATTTTACTTTTGTTACACCAATATCAAGTTATTTGTGAGATCTGCAAAGAGGTTTAATGGTTGAAATGAGATGTAACAAAGTTAAAAAGAGCAATTCTGTTTTATTCATGATCGTATTTAGACAAGAGCATGAGATCACTGTTAATAATAAACAATTATGTTCATTAAGCTTAGCGTGGATTCAGTTTAGAGGCTATAAAACACTGTGACTCATTTTTAGAGAAAAATACTTGGTGAAAATTAATGCTTGCAATTGTTTAAATTTAATTAGTTTAGACTAATTGAAACTACACTACAGATAAAAAGGATGGACAATGATTATTTTAGACAGTGTGACATCATAAAGATTTGATTTTTGCAAATATACCAGCCATTTGCAGCCTACATCCACTGACAGAAAGAAAAAAGAATAATCCACTATAGAGAGAAGGAATACAGACATACAGAGTTTCAGAACAATTGCCATTCACGTGGAAGGATGGTCTGCCGCTGACTGGTATGCAGACACTGAGGAGGCGACAGGGTGTCATCTGCCTCAGGTAACACTGGGGTGGTCAGGAAAAAAGCCAAGGCAAAGACATGGTGATGAAGGAACATCAGAGAGGAACGCCATCCCCAGCCTACCACAAAAGAATGAGTGCAGCGCACCACACTTCAGAGGTCACTCCATATTTCATGTACACAAATAAAAATACAGGTTGAAAATGTAAAGCCTTTAAAGGAAGTGACATTAAAATATAATAAGTGTCAAAACACTTTAATGCAAAAATAAGGAGCAGTTAAAATAAAACTCAGTATAAAACTAATGAAGTATAATTCAAATGCATGAGGGTGTTGTATAAATTATTACTCACTGTACTTTTTGTTTATGTGAAGGAAGTGTAGAGCAACCTAACAAAAAATATGGCAATAGCTAGGTTTGATAACGATGAAATATCTGTAATGCTTGAATCTTCTGGGAACCCAATATTCAAACCGGACACAGTGTAGCATTTTAAAGGTTTATTTTTTAAAACAAGTTGCAGAAAAGACAGGCAGGACAGAATGGCTGATGATCACAGGGAATAACTGAGATGGCAGGAATGGGTAGATGACCAGATGCAGACAGAGACTGACTTTACCAGTGGCCTGTTTCACGAAAGCCAAATTTAGAAGTTCAGGATACACTCCAAATCCAGGCTTGACTTAGCATAATCAATGTGGCCCGGATTTATCCGTTTCACAAAGCCCAATCCAGGCTCAGGAAAAGCAACTATGTCAAGTCAGGTGTAAGAAATCCAGCTAAATGCTCGGCCCTGGCTGTCTACAAAAGACCATGAGTCTTCTGTGGGACCGTCCAAGCTCCCCTTTGTCTGTCCCCTTTCCTTTTGCCCCTCCATCGAGGCATTCGAGGCCGGCACCGATTCTGACAGCCCAGCGCAACAGCCCAACCTGCTTTCCAAGGCAAGGAAAAATGAACTTATTCAACAAATATGTTTTATCCTTGGGGAGTTATGAGAACTTAGTTTTGGCCTTAGTAGCAAATATGAGAAAATTCGACTTAGAAAGTAAAAACTCTGCCTAACGTTCCTTCATCCTGTTCACTTAATCAAGTAATTTAACATTAGCTTCTGTCTACGCTGTGGAGCTTGAGATGCAAATGGTAGACACATTACGTTGTATTTTAGATATATGTTTAGACTTCAGTCTTTTTTTAATATAGAATTTAGATAAATAAACATTTGAGACCTGGCAGAATCACACAACTTTATTGGGAAGATTCAGATAATTTTGTATTCTACAATCTTCATATATTGTTCTGTGTGTACTGCATCAGAAGACTTCCCTGCCCTGTTCCTCAGCACCCTGTGGAACTGTCACCATCCGCTGCATATGTCACAGCAGTTCCACCCCAGCAGTTTTCACAAGTCTCCTTATGACTCTCACACAGGTATTGCAGAACACAGCGGATCATACCATGGATTTTACCTGTTGGACATCACAGTCAGTTATTTTCAGGAGGACTGACGTTCTGCTGCACTCTTCTTGTAACATAGCCAGCAGAAACACACACACAGCATCCATCTTACATCATATTCCAACACGCCTTGTTGTATGCATAGTGTATAGTATATATTGTTATAGATCAACATAGCAAGCTAGAACTAGCAATAATTTATCTGGTTACAAGTGAGCGAGCGCTAATCCTTTTGTCTTCGATCCATGGTTTCCCAAAGCCTTGTCTAGGTTTTCTTCATCTGCTCTAACACTCTCTTATTTCTTTCCAGTCTTTCATTTCTTGACCTACTCCTAATCTCATAAAAAATATAGACCGAGCACCTCGCTTGTAAGCTATGGGTCCATGTCCTCTGTGCCTACGTTTTGTTATTTTGACGCAAAAAAGATTTTGTCAAATTGCCTTCTGTCTCTCAGTGTTGACTTGCCGTGACCACCCCACCCCATTTATCATGATAAATTCAGTTGTAACAGAAAACCACCCGTACCGAACCAAATCAAACAGACCCGTAGCAAAACAAATCGAAGTGACACTTTGGAAATGGGGCATTAGTGATGTGGTTTGTACTGAACCTGGCAAGGCAGTCTTGGATCAATTACAGTTTGATTACAGATTTAATTACCACCAACAGCTGTTTTACATTAAACCCATATAGATTGGGATATTACCTACCAATCATTGATTACAGTGTTGCCATATCTAAAAACAGTAGAAGTGATTATTGGTCATGTGCATGGAATTCAATCTGTAAATAAAGTTCAATAAACCAAAATTATTAATAAATAATCCACTAACCTGACATGAAGGGAGCTAATCCTAACTTCCATGACAGAGTCAACAGAATTAAAACATTAAAAAGATGCTATGCATACATACAGTATATCCCTTGCAATTGTTTGCTTTATTTTCTTTTTTAAGAGGGGGGAATTAAATGATGTACTCCAATGTAATGCACGTTTTTATAAGGCCAAAGATGGACGGACAGGGAGATAAAAAGCCACTATACAGAGCAACAAGAACGTATTCTGGATAGGAGACCCTGGAAGACAGGATTGTAGGCAGATCGGCAAAAATAGACAGAGAGACAGAAGGGAACAGGAGTTAGAGCAGCATCAACCCAGCATGATACAACATGGCACAGCCAGAAGTCAGCCTAATAGGCCAATGCTGCCATGAAGAGTGCAAAGTAGATCTGCAAAGTGCAGGTTGTTAAAATGCTGAGTGATACAACGCACTGTTAATAGGTTAAGCTATAGTTCTGCTCATTAATCAGAATACAAAGATTTACAGTAGGAGCACAAGGTGAGAAGGAAAGTGGTAGAGGGTGGAAGAGGCTTTGGATGAGGATAATTAGATATCTTCAGACGAACAAGATTGCTTATTGTTCTCTTATGCGTTTGGCTTTTCCATAATATTGGAGCATGATTGTAGGGTATAATTTTCTGCCTATTTTCTGCATCTACCTTTTAATGGTTTTTAACCATCAAAAGGTAATGGCTAAAATGGTAATGGCTGGTTAAAAGGTAATGGCTCGGTTTTGCTGTAATGGCAAAGTTGTCACCTGGGGACAACGCAGGGGGAGCGGATCTTGTTCACTCCGTCTCATTTTTAGCCGACTGGACATGGAAGGAGAGTGTCGACACGTTATTGTTCAGTTAGTGGGTTAAAGCAGAAAAAAAACACAACTGTTCTCCTGTGATTGTTTAAACATACAGACTGCCTATTATGAGGATCACATCTTTTTAATCTCCATTCACATTAACATGCAATATTGCACTTTCTCAATAAGTAAACGTCTCTGTAATCGTTTCCTGATTTATGAAGAAAATATAATTTGCTCTAATTGTCGTTGATCTCCAGAAATCCCGTCTGCTGCAACACAAACCCCACCTTCCTGAGTCCATTCCAGCTATCTGCTTTATTCTTGTAAAACATATTATTTCTAGATAGACCCACATGAATGGATCAAATAAAACAGACCCCAAATGTACAAATATTCACTGAATAAAGTTAGGACCAAAATTATTTATTAACTCTGATCACTCTTCCTGCTCCTCTGTTAACGCTAACAGCAGCAGGAATTACTGACGGCCTGTCATGGATTAGGTTTTTGTTTGTTTTACTTTAAAATTTTCTAGACTTTTCCTGCCAGCTTGTAACCTTTCAACTGTATTCAATCTACTCAGTCTGCCTCCAGCCACCACTCTGTTCTCGATCATCTCAACCTGTTGCCACTAATTAGTTTTCACTCTGGTCACCTCTTACTTATACCTGCCTCTGCCAACTCCTCCCTGCCAGAACGTCTCACTTCTCCCCGCACCTCACTCATCCTCGTTTTCCTATAAAATAGGAAATATATGGTTTAATTCACCTAGACCTATTCGTAATATCCGTATTTGGTTATATACAAATACCGAAATAGATTTTAATATAATGGAGTTAAAAAAAGAGTGGGTAGACAGCAGGAAAGGTCAACTGGCAAATCATTATATAAGAACCAAACATTTTTCAAGATCCTTCAACAATGTAAAGAACAAAGTATTTAACAAGAACATTCATATATATATATATATATATATATATATATATATATATATATATATATATATATATATATATATATATATATTAGTGCTGTCAAACGATTAAAATTTTTAATCGCGATTAATCGCATATTGTCGATAGTTAACTCGAGATTAATTGCAAATTAATTGCATATTTTATCCTTTTATTTCTGAAAGTGTAATAGCCTGTTTGGGCATTTTAATATGCAATTTTGCAATAAATGACATTAATAAAATATATGCTTGTACAAAAAATATTTTTATTTTGTTATTTTTCAAGCACTTTTCAAAAATGGAATGAAAACATCCTAGTGCCAAATGTTAAACTCTGGACTATAATGGCTAAATGACTAATCATGACGCCCTGATGTTTACACCATGTGTAAACAAATGTGTAAATAAATACCTGTTTTCATGCCGATATATATTTTTTGCCTCTTAAACAAAGTTAGACATGGTATTATGCATAAACATATAAATTAATAAAAATTATACATTTCAATAAAGTCATAAGTTTTGTTAATTTCTTCTCTCTCTCTCTCTCTCTCTCTCTCTCTCTCTCTCTCTCTCTCTCTCTCTCTCTCTCTCTCACACACACATCTAATTCTGAGCTTTCACAACAACAATAATTTCTTTGAATATTTTTGCTTGCTGTTTATATCCATATTCATAGAGTTTAAGCCTGGAAAAAGGTTTTAAATTTCCAGCTCATTCCAGTCTTACACTTTGCTTGCAACTGGGCAGGAGCTTAGTACCCTGAATGAGACTGTTTAGGAACTGTTTAGTAACTCCAGGTCCTTCGTTTGGCAACGTAATTCAGCCTTAGTTTGTCAAATACAGAGATAACAAATTAATAAGCATTAAAGTACGGTTTATGGGTTGGGTTTCTGTAATGTTATCATCATGTTAAAAGCTCATCTTCAGAACCAATCTCTGCTCAAAATGGTGATCTGCAGCATGTAATCTACTTTCAGCAGTTATCACCGGTTATTGCACCGTAAACTGCAGAAAATACGAGCAGAGTTGCTCTGTCTGCCTTTACTACCGTCGACTCCTATGGAGGGATATTTCAGCTAGATACAAAGTGTCTAGTGCAGGCAGGTCTCTTAATAACCGCTGTTTCGTCACTTATTTTAGAGCCCAAATAAGCGATTTCACTTTCCGAAACGTCCCAAAAAAAAAAACGCAACCCGTGACTCATGAAATTTAGAAGCGCTTTTAGAAAAAAGAAGCCCAAAGTCGCATGCGTCCGAGGGTAAAAGAAACTTCGCGGAGTTCGCGCTCACAGTGAGCGCAGCGCGGGTCTGTTTTGCTACAGTTCTCTAGCACTCTTGAAACTACGGAAAGCGCCGAGGGTAAAAGAAACACAGTCCAGAGAGCGCGGCGGGGGGAAAAAACATTAGGGAACGGTGTGTGTGTTTTGACGCGCGATTAACGGCGACAAAAAAATTGTCGGCGTTAAAATGGGTTTACGTTAACGCCGTTAATAACGCGTTTAACTGACAGCACTAATATATATATATATATATATATATATATATATATATATATATATATATATATATATATATATATATATATATATATATATATCACATCTAAATCAAATTATTGCATGACCTTCTAAATATGTGATCCTGGGGGCCAGGGTTGAAGATCCCTAACATATGCAAATTTTACAAATTGCATTTGTTCTTATTTATTCCATATTATAATTTTCTACATTTACTTATGTCAAATCCATGTTTGACTATGTGTAGCACTCTATGTATAAAATACTAGGCACTAAAGTTTATTCTGATGTGACAGAATGAAAGCCGGAAAATATATTAAAGAACAGCCATGTTTAGTCAGCTTCTCGGCCCTTTACTTACCTTATCCTAACCACATGAACTTGGTGTCATTCTTACATTAAGATAAATGAGTTTACATGAAAAAATTTAATACTTTTAGTTTCAACTAAAATATATGCAGGGTCTAATTTAAATGTCACAGACTGCTCCAAAATGACTCCAGCTATACATTGTATGACACCACACTCAGAACAAATTATGCAGGACAGGTTGGTGGTGGGCTGGAGCCAGTCCCAATTTCCACTGGGCAAGAAGATGCAAACGCTTGCCACAGTTCACCAGTCTACCACATAACCCAAATCTGGCTCAGAAAGCTTCAAAACAAAATGGCACTATCAAACTGTCCACAGTTATTTATGCCAATATCGGAAGAGTAGGAGTCTTCATCTGCTGCCTCTTATATCATAATGTGACAGATTTTGATATTTTGTGTTTTACAAGCAAAAAAAAACCAAAATAGTCTGTTAAGCACTTGATGTATCTTTTTGATTTGGCAAGCTCAACTGTTACTCAGTTATTAAACCTCCTCCAAGAAAGGCAACTGCATAAATTACGTGTGAGAGTCTTAGCATCCAGTATTATGTGCAACACTTGTTTTCAAACAGTCAATTTTAGAAAGTATTGCACACTTCCCAGGAGAATCATCAGTAATATGGAGTTTTGTCCACAGTTGAAAATTGTTTAACTTATGTTTATTTACAATATAATACAAAGTCGTCTAAATTACTAAATGCATCATCCAAATGTAAGAAAACAGAATCTCTTCTAAAGCTTCTTCCATTTTTGGCTGGTTAAAACTAGAACGTCTACATATTAAATTGGGTTTTTGGTAGTAGGCTTAAAGAAAATAGTTTATTGTGAAGTACTTGGAAAAAAACATGTGGTTTTAAATATTTGTTTGCAAATAAAAATGAGGTGTAGCATTTGTGTATTCAGGAACATTTAGTTAAATCCACCAAAATTAAATAGAGTGCTTTGAAATCCAGAGTTCAAGTGCCATAACCTTTTGACTATTATTCATGCACAGTAAAAAAACACAAAAAAACACCCTCTACTTTTGTCTTCAGTTTATATTTGGAGCCTTGCAACAACATTTCTCTCAAATATACATTGTGAATGTGCATTTCAATGATAATTACATGTGTCTATGTCTATTTATATATATATATATATATATATATATATATATATATATATATATATATATATATATATATATATATATATATATATATATATATATATATATATTTATACATAACAAAAAGAAAGCCACTGTTGAAAAGGAGCCATAAACAGTTCTATTTAAAGTTTTTGCCATGTAGATGACACAGGATATTGTTGGAAGAAGGTCCTCTGGTTTGACCAAAACAAAGCTTTTTGGCTTACATGCAAAATGCAAGGCGTGGTAGAAATCTAATACTGCACACGACGCTGAAAACACAATCACCAGGGGGAAACAATGCAGTGGCAGCATCTGGAGGGTCAGCGCTGACTCAAAACAGGTGGTGGGGTGGCAACCAGGTGGTCTTCAGTCAGCCTAAAAGAGCATACATCACCTCTCCTTTTATTGAGGTCCACTGACTACCTTTAGCTATCAACATCAAATCCTAGACACAATTTCAATTCAAGTTCAACCACGGTGTTATTCCACTTAGACTGTGAATAGAGTAAAAAGAAGTCGGGAACACATGCTGGGCTAGTGGCTAAAAGTGACTACGAATAAGCTGCCTTTACCTATGGTCCTCATTGCAAATGTGAAATCATTTACAAATAAACTGGATGAGTTCAGCTTGACGATCACATCGTAGCGTAACATCAGAGAGTTAATTCTGGTAGCTTGCTTGAGTGCAAGAATTAAGATGAACCTCCAAGATTGACAGGGCGTCACATTAACTGACAGTATGCGACACCAATAAAAAAAATTGCTGTGCACAGATGTTCTCCGTCAAATCTGATTGAGCTTGAGCTATTTTGGAAAGAGGAATGGGTAACATATTTGATTTCTAGATTCTAAAGTTGGTAGCGACACATTCCTAAAGCCTTGCAGCTGTAATTGCTGTGAAAAGGTGTTCCACAAAGCATTAACTAAGACGTGATGGATACAAAAACACACCACATGTTTCACAATTTCTTTTGTAAAGAAATACGGAGTACTGTCCTTCTATTTTTAAAGTATATAGTAATTGTGCTTCTCTATCACAGGAAATTCTAATCGTATACAAAGTGTGACAAAGTTGAAGGGTTATGAATAGTTTTCCAAGGCACTCCTTTCATGTTGGTAGGATAATGTAATGATTTTGTTGTCAATGGCTAAACATGTTAGTGATAAAGACAACATTAACAAATTCTGGAAGCAAACCGTAACAGTGTTGCAAAAAACAATATGTAATGCAAAGAAGACTATTTAGACCAGTCATACCACTTACAAATCAAATGTCGTTTTTTCTTTGTAAGATAACCATACATGACTTTAAAATGATCACAGGTCACTACAAACATACATGTAATCATCTGTTTCTTCTTGAGCTGCTGACTTAAAGTGAAAGCAAATGTAATTTCTTTCCTTCCGTTAGGACCTGAATCTGTCTGTTAAACACATCTGAGAAGATCTTTCAAAGAGCAGCTTGTTACACATCGGGTGAAGACAGACAGGGGATGCTGAAGGAAGAATGTTCTGCTGTGTTGCATTGCAAGAAGTGATCTTAGATGTGTCCCTTCGCTGTTACATTTGCAGAACATTTAAAAGGTACGTTACAAGAGGTATCTTTAATCAGTTTTTGTTTTCACTTTCACAATTTCCAGCAAGGCTCTTACCTTAACAACCCAAGAATCTTTCAGAAACTTTCAGAATCCACTGTACACAGGATTTAGCATACTTTAAACAACAGATTTTGACTATGCTGAGGCTGTTTGCCCTGACACCGAACTACTAGGCAAGGCTGCATGCAAACAACCCTGCCAACCCTCCCACACAACTCATACACCAACTTCCAAAATGCCAGTTTTACCTCCCACAGTAAAAGTTTGTCTTCTTCATTCTTTGGGTAAGACAAAAGCTATGGAGGCTTCAGTAAAAATAAGACATGCTTTAATCTTATGCTCTATCACTGCATCCCACACAATTTTCTGTTACACCACAAAATGAGTCTATCCAGTGTTCAGGTTATGCATTAGGCTGAAATCACATCAGAACAAGACCACCCTATTGTCTCCAAGACATTTAGTGCTATTTAAACATGTTTAAATTGTGGCAAATCTGGATAATGTTATTTTATTATGGACAGCACTGCAGCGCTCGCCCAATTGGTTTGTTCCTGCTACAACACATGCTACTATTAGTGCAGAGTATTACATCTGCACTAAGATCTTTACCATCCTCTGTTACAATCTTCTGTGAAATAAACCATTATTTGGGAGGTTTCTGTGTCTCTGATATTAGTTCAAGCCCTCAGTTCGAAGGAAGAAACACAGTCACTATTTTCGCCATTTTATCTACACCATGATAGGCACAAAAGGGAAGTCACAGATCAATTGATTTGCTGACTTTAAATGAAAGAAAATGTCCTCTCGTTTCCTTGCCATGAGGATCAGGATCTGTCAAACAAAGTCGAAACCGTCTTTAAAAGCACAGTTTGTTGCATGTCTACTGAAGATCATAGATGCTAAATGTTGGAAGCTCTGGTGTGTTGCATTGCAAGAGGTGATCTAAGATGTGTACCCTTTTTTCTTTTTTATTTACAGACCAATTAAAAGGTAAGTTACAATAAGGTGAAGGTATTTTTCTATATAGCACTCTGTGTGCTTAGATCAGTAACTACAAACAGAGGACATATACAGACTAGATCCTAAATCTGTGCTTTTCATTGATCAGCATAAACCAGTCATGGTAAGGCCCTGAAGCCCTCAGTTAATTTTTGATGAGTCATGTTATGACTTTAGTAAAAATGCATTATAAAATCTGTATTATTCCCCATCTTCTTTGACCTTCTCTCCATCGGTTGTAGATAAATAAAGTCACACATTTTCTGTTTGACAGTGTGGAAAATACATTTTGCATTTCAGCTGCATCTGCTATGATAATTCTTGACAAGTTCATTAAGTAATTCTCCACTGGAAAACATCTGCTTGTTCAAAATAAAACTGATGTATATTTTTGAGTGATGTTTATGTTTGAGTATTTAGTTTGATCTGGACCAAAGTGAAAACTGATAAGAGAATAAAAACTAGAATTCAAGTTTTTTTTTTATCACAATGAGCCAAAATCCTCATTGGCAGAAGTTCACTTGGAACAAAAACGTATAAAATGATTTACATTGTTGAAGCTACTTAATTCTGAAAAATAAATTCCTTCACATATAGGCAACAGTAAATAAAAAAAATGCTTAATCTAGTGTTACTTATTGGATTTATCCTGGCTGATGGGGTTTTGGAGCTAAAACGCCTACATTCGCAAGCCAGTTATTCAATTGCTTTCATTTGTATAAGAAATGAATTTGATTTTGACTCACGGTTCTTCGTGTTTATAAAACCTATCATTTTGGTTTGAATGTGTTCACTGTCCTCTGACTGATGATTAAGTGCAGACTAACCATTAGCTGCATATAAAATAGCATTTTTATGACCACTCATTTGCATAATGTCATGATAACGACCACCTGTGCAGTGACTCAGCAATCAGGCTGGGCAGATCTTAGAAATACAGCTGTGTTTGGCAACCTGTTAAGGTTTTGTCTTGCTTTCTGGCTCCTTTGTTGTGTAATATTAGCCTGTCAGTCAAAGTGAAAGCAGCTCTTGGGGGTTTCATCTAGCAGACTGTTTAGCCAGAGTATTCGTTGTGTGGCTTACAGAGATGAAACTTCTGGCGCTTAGGCACCCTGCCCTGCATGTTATAGATGTCTCCCTGCTGCAGCACACCACGTTTAAATTGACGGGTCAGTAAGAGGCTTTTGTGGAATTTGATGACAGCCTTTTACTGCGTTTTATTTGTTTGAAGAAGAAATATTAGAAGATATTTTAAACATACAAACACATACTTGAACTCATATTTCAACCTTTTAAATAGTTTCCTGAGCACTGCTCTTGCCATCGTGATGATCAGATATATTATCATAAACAGATTTCTTCCTGCGTAGATGCAGCAGCTACAATTTCATTCATACAAATTTTAAATCGGAATTTCTGTTTCTTGGTCAAGTATAGCTGCTTAATTTAATATAAGAAAGAAACAGGCACATACTTAAGCTGCTGTCACAGTTCCCTACCGAGTCACGTTTGTTGGTGAACTGAACAGTATTTATTGTGTATTCATTGGTCTAAATATGAAGAAAATTCAATGCATTTTGTAATACATTGTCCTTTAACCTGTGTGGCATGTGTTGATTATGTAGCAGTACTGCTTTTCATTGAGAGCATGAAGAGTGCAAAATTGACGGTGTTTTACTATGTCCGTACAAGGTGTGTTGCTTTTGCTGTGAAGTCACCAACTTATGACAATTTTCAGTATTTGTGTTATAGTGCCCATATCATTTATTTGATATGGACATTACATTGGACAACTAAATGTGCTGCTTAGGTGTTTTAGGACAAGTGCTAGTTTTCAACACCAGTCCATAGGAGGCTTTTTGGACAAAAGCCCCCTATGGTGTGACAAATCACACACGTGTGTTTGATTTGTCCGTTCAGGAAGTCTAGTGCCAAGGTGGAGGTAGCCCTTGTTTCTAGTTTAGTCAGAAAGTCATGTTGAACGGAGGAGTGTGTCTTAAGAAACAGTGTTTAACTGGGTCCTTTACAGCCCCAGTTTCATTATGTTTACATTTAACTCACATGCATATCCAATTATATTCATGTGAACTGCTTGATAGGGAAGTGGTTGGGCTGAATAGTCCATCTTCAGAAGTTCTCTGATGACTCGGCCATTGTGGGCTGTGTGTCTGAGGGGAACGAGCTGGAGTACCAGTCGGTCATCATGGACTTTGTGGACTGGTGTGAGAAGAACCATCTGTGCTTAAACACCAGTAAGACCAAGGAGATGGTGATCGACTTCAGGAGAAGACCCCCACCTCACTCACCTGTGAACATCCAGGGACAGGACATAGAAACTGTGGAGAGTTTCAAATACCTGGGTGTTCACGTCAACAATAAGCTGGATTGGACTCATAACACAGATGCTCTGTACAAGAAGGGACAGAGCCGGTTTCACCTTCTGAGAAAGCTGAGGTCCTTTGGAGTGAGCAGGCCTCTGCTTCAGACCTTCTATGACTCTGTGGTGGCCTCAGCCCTCCTCTATGCTGTCGTCTGCTGGACCCCAGACAGCGCTGAGCGGGACAGAAAGAGGCTGAATAAGCTGGTGAGGAAGGCCACTTCTGTCCTGGGCTGCACTCTGGACTCTGTGGAGGAAGTAGCTGAGAGGAGGGTGCTGTCCAAGCTCACATCTATCATGGACAACACCTTCCACCCCCTGCACCAGGGTGTAGAGGAGCTGAGCAGCTCCTTTAGTGCAAGACTTAGACATCCTGTCTGTAAAAAGGAGCGTTACCGCAGGTCTTTCATCCCTGCTGCCATCAGACTATTCAATGCTGCACTATAACTGTAATAACTAACGTGCAATAACTAATGTTCAATTCTATTTAATACACTGTGCAATAATCCTGAAAAGAAGTGACTTCTGCTGTTATTACCACTTTAATGTACGTCAATACATATGCATATAGTCACTGTGAATGTACATAAGACATCCTAAATCTCTGCTTTGTTTCCTTTTTGTATTTTAAATTTTCTTATTTTTTGATCCACTGTATATATATATATATATATATATATATATATATATATATATATATATATATATATATATATATATATATATATATATGGACACACTGTATATACCTGATGCACCTTTTCCTCTTTTTGGCACCTTCTTTTGATTATTGATTACTGAGCCGATGTGACAGGTGAATTTCTCCAATGTGAGATCAATAAAGCTTATCTTATCTTATCTTATATCCGAACATGATATAAGTGACAGATTGTTATTGTTGCGTTTTTAATCTAACATAAAACATAAAAATATATATTTCACCTGTTTCAATTGTTGTGGCATGCCAATTGCACACCGCTGTGTCGAGTCAAAGAGCACCACCTGCCCAAAAGTGCTATGTACGTTTGTGGTAGGATAATCAAACAATAACTGACTTCCCAGACTTATTTAATAAGGAAACGGTGATGTGGTCAAGTTCTAGCACTTTATTGAGAAACAGAGCAGAGATCACATAGATGGAAGTAATCGCACCCAACGGTCCCGCTGCAGCCTTCCTCTGCCCTGTTTATGCCATTCTCCCGTTCTTGCCTCTCACTAATGCCAGACCGCAGCCTTGCCGTGACACAAAACAAAGACTGTCATATCCTGGACATTCATTATCCTGCACAGTAAAATACGTAAGCTTTGGCCTTTGCAATCAGCAGATAGTAGAGCTGATATGCAGTTCTCGTGTCTCCAGTGCTCACATGTTTGAAGTGGCATCAGGTCATAGTGACTTTAGGATAATAATGCATTAACAACGTGCCACCTGACCCACCACTAATAATCAGATCTTACCGGTGTTAAAGCAGAACGCAGCACCAACCTGAGTATATTAAAATCTAACTGTGTTCTGTGGGCCGTTTTTTCATGTTGTATTTTTTAATCTAATGAGCTTAAGGTTGAAATGGGAAAAACAAATGCTTCATGTTTTGTGTTAGATGTTTATTTCTATAAACACATTCATATGCAGAAAAAAAGATAATGTTATGTAAACCATAAGCAGAGAGAAATATTTCCTTTCATTTTTCCCTGTCCAGAATTTGCAGAGGCATGTTGACTGACATCATCAGACACTTTAATGATAACGGAGTAAGAACGCTCTTCACAAAACAAAAGAGCCCATGGCCACAGGCACCCCGTTTTATCAGCCAAGAGCAAAGGAACATAGTTCTAGAATTTAGAAGAACTATTCCAAAAACCATGTCATCATCCTGCCTGGTCGTCATCCTGGCCATAGGGATTGGCATTTGAAGTTTCTGCCAACACATGTCCAAGGCCTCAGTGTGGCATCTCTATATGAGATCTGGAGCTTGGCATGTATAGAAATATATTTTTATAGAACAGTGGAATCAAAGGCTACTTGGGTTAGATAAAGGATGGTTAGCCTCATCAGAGTTTGTAGGTAGGAAGCAAGACAGTTTGTTGACCAGGATTCAACTCTGGATTCTTTACCAGTAGAGCTTGTGCTGGGTTACCAAGGTGTAACTTAAAACTAACAGAGAAATAGGAGAGGAAAAAACAAGAAACATAGTGTGCTCATGACTGCCAGAAACAATTTGTTGTAATGCTTCTGATTGATTGATTGATTGATTGATTGATTGATTGATTGATTGATTGATTGAGTCATTCATTCATTTATTTGATATGGACATTACATTGGACAACTAAATGTGCTGCTTAGGTGTTTTAGGACAAGTGCTAGTTTTCAACACCAGTCCATAGGAGGCTTTTTGGACAAAAGCCCCCATATGGTGTGACAAATCACACACGTGTGTTTGATTTGTCCGTTCAGGAAGTACAGATATGGGTTCCTTCTTGATGTAAGCACTAGGAATGTGTACAAACTGAGAAATAACCATAGTTTTGTTACTGTAAGAGTTACAAAAATGTTTTCTGTTGCACAGAGGATTTTTGGTATTCATTCATCCAAGTACATATTTCACAACAGAAGCCACAGTTGCTTAGTAGTCCAACACCAATATCTGAAGAGCTTTTGCCAAAATGACACATTTTGACTGCAAGACGCTTCAAGCTTAAAAAAAAACAACACAATATGGTGCAAAGTTTTTCAAACTAGCCCACAAAAGTAAAAACTCATCTGATTGAAAATTTAAATCAGTCCTTGCTCAGAATGCAAGAATACACAAGGATTTTGTCTAGTCCTGATTATGAAGCTCTGGTCACACTCTTTCCCTCAATGGCATACATGGTGGGATTTTGAAAAACATGTAAGATGGGGAAGGGGAGATGTTCAATTCAGTTTTATTTGCATAGCACCAATTCATGATATATATCTCAAGGTACTTTCCAAAGTCAAATTCAATCAGATCATACAGACTGGTGAAAAAGTTTCCTATCTAAGGAAACCTAGTAGATCCATCAAGTCTTAAGCAGCATTCACTCCTCCTGAAGAAGCATAGAGCTACAGGGAGAGTCACCTGCATTGTCCATGGCTTTGCAGCAATCCCTCATACTGAGCAAGCATGAAGCGACAGTGGAGAGGAAAACTCCCCTATTAACGGGAAGGAAAACCTCCAGCAGAACCAGGCTCAGTATGAACGGTCATCTGCCTCGACCGACTGGGGTTAGAGAAGACAGAGCAGAGACACAACAAGAGAGACAAAAAAGCACAGAAGCACACATTGATCCAGAAATCAAATGTTGTGCCAATAGAGTTTTTTCTATGTTTGTTAATCTATGGCTTAGCAGGTGATCAAAGTGTATATGTTGCTGGGTCAAATACGCGGTAAAGCAATGCCTTCTTACCTTCTTACACCACCATGTCTTCCTACACCATTAAAATGTCAGGAAAACGGTGTGAGAGTGTTAAAATTATTTACACACATAACTAGAATTTTATTAGCAGACCCTGGCTTGGATCTGAAACCAAAACTGTCTTTTGGAAAAGAAACATGTTTAACAGTTGTACCACCATGCAGCAACATCTGTAACAACAAAGTGGAACTTAAAATTTCTTCAATAGGCCCTTTTCCATCGTATGAGAAAAACCCTTTGCTTTTGAAATGCCCGGGGCTTTCAGATGCTCAGCATGCATTTTAATACAAATCTACAGAGGGAATTTCAGATTTCCGGCTTCAGTTTCAAGGATAAAGGGTCCTTGTCAGAGGTAGAATTGTTCTACCTCTGACAGTGAGGAGCAGTAAGGAGGTAATTGTACAAATGTATCGATTTTATACCCTTAATTTGTCACAAAAAAGTAGTTTTAAGAAATCTTGGTTACCATAGTGATTAGTCGGCCAGGCACTCTGGAATTTCTCCCTTAACTCCTAGCTGCTCATTGTGTCTGAAAATGAATATAAAGCGTTTAGTAGGTTTCAGTTGAATAAGTGTAAGTAGGATAATACAAAAATTTATATTTTTGCTAGACGTTTTTGGCATTTTAAGTTAATGTAGGCATTAAAAAAATAAACTGTCACCACAGTTCTGAGGGAAACATCAGATCGCTGATGTTCAAATGGGGCCCTTTTACTTTCTTGGTAAATGAAAAATACACATTTCTATAAGACTGGCTTTTCATGTAAACCTAACTTGTTGTTTACGTGTTGACTCTACATTATTTGCTATTTTCCAAAGCTCTTTTGACAGCTCTGCAGGAGGAGAGATGTTGGATGTAGGTTGCCAAAAGCTCACCTCCCTGTGTTCTGCCTAGATACAGTCTATGCATCTTCCACTTTAATACATATTTGCTTATAATTAGACTGTTAAGGTATTGGTTCCTTGTACTGTACCGCAGGATGGTTTTCTGGTTTTTGTTTTTCTAATAAATACATAGTTTATTAATATAACAATCAGGTGAACTCAAACATCTACTGAGTGTTAGGAGGTGTTTTAATCAGTAAAGAACAGTATTGTAGTATTTGTATTTAGTATTTGTTCTTTAGTAAAGAACAAATACTAAATGTAATTAATTTAGTATTTGTTCTAAATGAATCATGTATTTGTAAAGCAAAAGCTCTGGGCAGATGCAGGCTAGTAAAAAAATTAAATGCCAAAAAATAATTTAAAAATGTTCTTCTTATGGGTCCAGTGCAGCTTAAGGAATAATGGAACGAGTTAATCCTCTGTATAAATGTAAAGATCATCATCCACTATTATATATAAGTTGAAACTAAAATAATTTATTAACTACTACTAATAGTCCCTTAAACACCTACAAAGTTCTAACAAACGCTGCACTGGATACACAGAAGGTAACCCAGTCTCACTGGAAAACATGTAATAGCCACGTTGGTCCACAGGAGAAAACATAGTATCGCCACAATATGTCATGGCTGGGTTTTCCATGATGACCCGGAAGCAACAAACTCAGAGATGGTTTAATGAAATGAGGGGGTCTGGGGAAATATGCTTGTGGGTGAATAGATCTGACAGGAAGGCTTTGGTCATGGATTGTGCGGTGAGAAAGAAAGAGAGAGAGTGTGAGCACCGGCAAGGAACAGGCCAGAGAAGTCAGAAGCGGAGTTTGACTTATGGAGTGGATGATGAGTGAAGTGCCGCCAGAGGTTAATCAGGCTGTGGCTTTCAGTGACAGACCGAGGCGTGGTTCCAGACCGGAGGAGTTTTTCCACAATGGAGGATGGAGACGCCCTGTGGTAGCAGAACATCAGCAGGTCAACCGAAGTTCCAGGAAAGCTCGAGGGATTGGGATCTTGACAGAGAGCCAGGGTGGAGTTTACCAAGAAAGGGACGATGGAGTCGAGCGGGAACAGGAGTGGATCTAGGAAGAGAGACACAAATGATTAGGGAGCGGCAAACACATGGAAGTAGGAACATCAAGGAGCTCGGTTCAGGTCAGGTACCCACTCAGGTGAGCTAATGCTCTGACGCCTTTCTTCTGTCTCCGGTCGCCTTAAATGCTCCTGTTAATTAGTGGGGATTGGAAAACGCTGCCTTTGTCCACCTGTCGCAAGCTGCAACACACACACACACACACACACACACACACACACACACACACACACACACACACACACACACACACACACACACACACACACACACACACACACACCACAGCCGACCTGAACCACACACCTGACACAATTTGGCTCAACAATACATTTTAGTCCTACGTTTTATTTGGCCTATTCATTTACATTGGTTGGCAACCAGGTCATGTGACTACCAAGTTTCCCCCAGCGAAAAAAACATGGCTGCCAAGTCTCGTACTTTATGTGGAAAAGTCAACAGTTAAAGTAAAAACTGCATTTATATGCATGTTGATGACAGTTCTGGTGAGAAATATGCTTACTATTTTGATTATCTTTGTTCAGGGAAGGTAGACAATATTTAATTTATTAGTTTCGCTAAAGATTTTAGTGCGTTCTCAGAAAGTCGTGCCACTGTTACATTTTCTGCCGTTGCTATGGTGGTTGCTTAAGCCTATTTTACACTGCCTCCCCTACTCCTTCCACAAGAACAATAGGCCATCCTTTCCCATACATTGATACGTTGAACGGCTCTCTTTAACAGAATGTGCTGCTGCACTCTCATGATCCAAAGAAAATCCTGCTCGGACCGACCAAGCGTTCTGCTATGACAATGAACGGTGTACTGAACTGAGGAAGGCAGGAGAGTGGGACATCCAAATGTGAAAAGAAGGAAACACAATGAAGCATACAGTGTTAATCATCTTACCATGTCGTGAAATCTGTGCTCCGGAAAAAAAAAGACAAAAAAAAAACACCACCTGTGGATTGGGAAACAAGTAATATTACAGAGAGAACCAACTGTTAATCTGGAGGGAGAGAATGAAGAAAGAGGAGCGAATGTACCAGATTGTGTGGGTGGACTAATTACTAACTACTCCCCACCAAAAACATCAAAGCATCAGAGACAATAGAGGACAACAGGGACCATTTTAAATCTATGACTCGGAACCCCCCCACCATGCATCAGCTATACCATAATACTCTCTCTCTCTCTCTCTCTCCCACACACACACACACACACACACACACACACACACACACACACACACACACACACACACACACACACACACACATTATTGTTCAAACTAAACTTCCATTAATTTTCAACCCTTTCTATGGACTAACCCTGGCCCTCATCCTACTCTTTACAAGTATACACCTAGACTTTAACTTAATTGACACCTTGGTCCTAAATCTAAGCCAAAAACAAATGAGGTCAAAACAATATCCTCACCTTACATCAAAGGCCTCCCTTTATTCGTAATATTTGCAAAAAAAAAAAAAAAAAAAAAAACGTTCTCACTCAGCTGCAAGTGCAAGTACAAACACACACAGCATAACGATGTCTGTGGGCATAATTAAAACGCCTCAAGGCAGAATCTGTCAGAAAGGTGCTGCTGTCAGAGCACCTCAAGAGGGTCTCAGCAGCCCACAGAACCAAACGGGTGTGCGTCCCAGACATTTTTGGTTTACGTCTAGAGGTTTATCTTTGATGCATGTCATCATTTTGCCTACATGTCCTCCATATGTTTTCTGTCACTCTGTACTAAAATCTGATTGGTGTAGTCCTGAAGGTAAAATAGACAAAGGTTGATCTTAAGGGAAATTATAAAAAAGGGGTAGGGAATCCGAAGGGTAAGCAAATCAAAGCTGAAAAAGAAAAAGACTTCTGTCTGATCTTTTTCTTTCTTTCTTTTTTAGTTTAAGCTCCTTGGTATTGATGTAATTTAGAATCTACTTGGAGACAAGACGTGATTTTACTGGCCTTTGCTTGTATTTACACTCTATAATTTTTATTTTTATTTTGTTTGCACATTTCACAGCCTTTAGTTAACACTGACTCATTTAAAGGGGTAACGTGGAGCTTTTCAAACGAGGTTCTGTGCGGTCATTATTAGTAGTAGTGTCAGGATTCTCTGTGCTGCTCTACTCTAACTCTATTCCACAGGTGTGTCTGGTTGGCTGAGGAGGCGTGGCCCACACCTGCAGCTCGTTGCAGGCGGCTTCCTCTGGCTTCTTAAGCAGAGCGCTGACAGATGGAAGACGCCAGAGCCTTAACCAGTCGTGGTACGACGTGGCCTCTGTCCCTACGCTCGGACACCAGCTTGTGAGTTTTTGCTCTTCGTTTTTTGACTAATTTTTGGATCTCTGTTTGCCTCAGATTTTTGTGCTTGGATGCACTCACCCGTCTTGACGTCTCGTTCCAAAGAAACAGACCAGCAGAACCGCCTGCTCAGATTTTGCTCTGGCGCTCCCCTCATACTTCCTGGATGTTACCCAGCGAGGCCTGAGTTCCCCTCTCCCGGTTCCTGCTGGTTCTGCATTCACTCTGGTCAATCCATCTGTCAACCGTTGCCGACGAGGTTTGCTCAGGATCCCTCGCCAGTTACATCAGCCGTCCTCAGCCACCAGCCGCCTAACTCCAGCGGAGTAGAATCATAGAGTATTCCCGACGCTACTTCTTCCCGGTTAGGTCCGCCCGGCTAAATGGTAAGCAGCGCACTTCTAGCAAATCCCCTGGTTCAACTTTCAGAGTTTCTGACTTCCTCCTTCTTACAGACTCGCCAGCCTTGACGTTCTGACCCAGCCGACTCACCCGTAGTCCCGTCCTTAGATCTGCCTGTTTCTTTAAATAAACATCTTAAAACTGTGCTTTGCCTCCCGATCGTATCTGCATGTGGGCTCGTCACCTGAAAACCATGACAGAAGAAGGCTCTGGCCACCAAAGTCCAGCGGATACGTTCGGGCGGCAGTTAGCCGCACAGCAAGAGCAGATGCAGTCGCTAGGTTTAGCCGTAAATTCAACACAGGAGCAGCTTCATAGATTAGCCGCTCAGTTTAGCCAGCTCATGGACACAGTTACTTCCGCGATGACGTCGCCTGTCACTCAAAACATTAGCACCCCGCCTCCCGTCGCTCCGAGCACTGATAATCAGCTTTGGGCTCCGCCACTTGAGAGCGCGTCACCTAGTCCGGAGAAATTCTCTGGTGACCATGGGAGTTGCGGAGGTTTCCTTTTTCAGTGTAAACTGGTGTTTAACCGATCCCCCCAGACTTTCGCCTCAGATGAGGTTAGGAGTCGTAATACATAAGATATCTTAACAGGTAAGGCACTTAGTTGGGCTGAGGCTCGATTCCCTGATTGTCAGTCATTCGGGGTTACTTTTCAGGAATTCGTTACCGAGTTTAAGACTATTTTTTCGCCCGAGTTAGATTCGGCTCACCAGTCTCGTTATCTCCTTTCGTTAAGACAGCGCGGTCGACGCGTATCTGACTTCTCAGTGGAGTTTCGTACGGTTGCCGCAGCGGCGGATTGGCAACCAAGACCGTTAAAGGCAGTATTTTTTCAGGCTCTTGATGAGTCCCTTAAGGATGAATTAGCCCGGGTGGAGGAACCCGGGGATTTTGAGGATTTTGTGGCGCTAGCCATCCGGTTGGATACCCGGCTACGTAGTCGGAGCCGAGTTAGACAGAACCAAGTCATGCGATCATCCACCCCTTCCACGCTCACCCATAGGGAACCGCGGTCCGCTCCATCACCTCCTGAACCCATGCAGTTGGGCCAGGTTGGTTTAACCAATAAGGAGCGTCAACAGCGCTTCGCGGGCAACTTATGTCTATACTGTGGAGGGGAAGGTCATTTCCTTAAGGATTGTCCGGTTCGGCCAAAAGATCCAGTCCACCGTTCGTAACGGGGAGAACGGTGGACGTTAATAGTTCTAGCCCCCGAGTAGTTACTAAGGCGCCATCTCTTTCTCGCTTACATTTACCAGTGACGTTAATGTTTGATCAGGATACTTTCGATGTCTCGGCTCTAGTTGATTCCGGTTCGGACTTCAACCTAATTGACCAAACCGTAGTGGATCAGCTTCGTGTGCCGGTCGAACCTTTACCCGAGCCTCTCCGGGTGTCGTCCTTGGATGGGCAGAGTTTAACCTTAATCACCCATCGCACTCGACCTCTAGTAGTGATAGTTTCGGGTAACCACCGGGAACAACTTTCGTTTTTCGTGTTCCCTGTAAAGCGTTCACCCGTTGTATTGGGTTTAGCCTGGTTAAGTGTCCACAGCCCGCAGTTTAACTGGGCCGAGTCCCGATTAGAATCTTGGTCTCCAGCTTGTCATTCTCGTTGCTTACAGTCCGCTCGTCCTGTATCTGTTACCCCCTTCCCCTGAGACAGAATCTGGGGACGTTATTGACCTATCGCTAGTTCCGGAGGAATACCACGATCTTCAGAGAGTATTCAGTAAGACTCAGGCTTGTTCACTTCCCCCACATCGCCCTTACGATTGCGCTATTGACCTTTTGCCTGGGGCTCCACTACCGGTGAGTCGGCTCTACAACATCTCCAGGTCAGAACGTCAAGCGCTCGAGAAGTATATAGGGGAATCTCTAGCTACGGGGTTAATCCGTCCTTCATCCTCTCCATTGGGCGCCGGTTTTTTTTTTCGTTGGTAAGAAGGATGGAACCCTTCGACCCTGTATCGATTATCGAGGGCTTAACCAAATAACCGTTAAGAACAAGTACCCGCTCCCTCTATTATCCTCAGCCCTCGAACCAGTCCAGAATGCTAGGATCTTCACTAAACTTGATCTGCGCAACGCTTATCATTTGGTTCGGGTGAGACAGGGGGATGAGTGGAAGACGGCCTTTAAGACCCCGCTAGGTCACTTTGAATACTTAGTCATGCCTTTTGGTTTGTGCAATGCCCCGGCAGTTTTTCAAGCATTAGTGAACGATGTCCTTCGGGATTTTCTGAATGTTTTTGTTTTCGTCTATCTTGACGATATCCTGATTTACTCTCGTGACCTAGAACAACATAAACAACACGTCCGTCTTGTTCTCCAGCGATTATTAGAGAATCGCTTATTTGTTAAGGCCGAGAAGTGTGATTTTCACCAGTCTTCTGTTTCCTTTCTTGGTCTGATTTTAGAGGGCGGACAGGTGAAGTCTGATCCGGAAAAGATAAGGGCAGTGGTGGAATGGCCTGTTCCTGAGTCGCGCAAACAGCTCCAACGCTTTCTTGGTTTCGCTAACTTCTATCGGCGCTTTATCAGGAACTATAGTCAGGTAGCATCTACTTTACATGCTCTCACTTCCCCCAAAGTACCTTATGTCTGGAGTCCAGAGGCCGAGGAGGCTTTCAGTAAACTTAAGGCCCGTTTTTCCCAGGCTCCCATACTAGTTCACCCCGACCCAGCCAAACAGTTTATCTTAGAGATCGATGCCTCTAATACCGGGGTGGGAGCGGTTTTGTCCCAACAGTCGGAGGTAGACTGTAAGTTGCACCCTTGTGCGTTCTTCTCCCGTCGTTTATCACCAGCAGAGCAGAACTATGATGTAGGTGATCGTGAGCTACTAGCTATTAAACTAGCGTTGGAGGAGTGGCGGCACTGGTTAGAGGGATCCGAGCAGCCCATCATAATATGGACAGATCACAAGAACCTCTCCTATCTGCAGTCAGCCCGTCGACTCAACTCTAGACAGGCCCGTTGGTCTTTGTTTTTCTCTCGATTCAACCTCACCATCACCTACAGACCCGGCTCCAGAAATGTCAAGCCTGATGCACTGTCCCGTCTGTTTACATCTTCTGAACAAGAGAGGGAGCCGGAACCGATTCTTCCTCCCACCTGTACGGTTGGAGCGCTGCATTGGGATCTGGAGGACAGAATCAGACAGGCCCAACTCTTAGACCCGGACCCAGGTACAGGGCCACCTGGGCTTAAGTACGTTCCCCAGTCTGTTCGTCCTGAGGTTCTACGTTGGAGTCATGACACGAAGTTTTCCGCCCATCCGGGCATTTTTAGAACCCAGTCCCAGGTATCCCGGCGGTTCTGGTGGCCTTCATGGACTAAGGATGTTCGAGAATATGTTCTCGCCTGCCCCGTTTGCGCCCAGAATAAGTCTTCTACACAGCCACCTTCCGGTTTGTTAAATCCTCTTCCCATCCCCAGACGTCCATGGTCCCACATAGCGATTGATTTCGTTACCGGTCTCCCCTTGTCCCAAGGTATGTCAACTATCTTGACGGTAGTTGATCGGTTTTCTAAGTCCTGTCATCTTATTCCCATCCGCAAATTACCCAATGCACTCCAGACAGCTCAGCTTCTTATCAGACATGTGTTCAGACTTCACGGCATCCCTGTTGATATCCTCTCTGACCGGGGTCCTCAGTTTATCTCCCAGGTCTGGCGGCACTTTTGCTCTGCTCTGGGTGCCCGTTATACACTCACCTCTGGATATCATCCTCAGACTAATGGCCAAACTGAACGCATGAACCAGCAACTAGAGACTACTCTCCGCTGCCTTACGTCATCTTCACCCTCCGACTGGAACAAGTTTTTGCCCTGGGTGGAGTATGCCCTTAATTCACACATCACCTCAGCTACTGGACGTTCACCTTTTGAGGTTGCTTTGGGATATCAGCCTCCACTTCTACCCACAGAGGAACTCAGGATTCCCTTCACCTCCGTAAACAACTACATTGCTCGCTGCCAGGACATCTGGAGATCAACCATCACTGCCCTCACTCGCACCGCAGAGCGGAGCAAGAGGTTTGCCGACCAGCACCGCCGACCAGCTCCTCAGTATCGCCCCGGTCAGAAGGTTTGGTTATCTTCCAGAGACGTTTTGTCCAATCCATCCGCTAAGAAGCTTGCTCCCCGGTTCACTGGTCCCTATGAGATAGAGACAGTGATTAACCCGAGCACTGTCCGTTTACGTTTGCCCCCTCACTCCCGAGTACACCCTACTTTTCATGTGTCCCAGATCAAGCCCGTTTTGGACAGCAACTTGTGCCCTCCTTCCGGACCCCCTCCACCCTCCCAGGACAGTCAGAACCCTCGGGTTCTCAGGGTTGTGGATGCCCGTCGGCGAGGTAGGGGTCACCAATACCTCGTCGACTGGGAGGGTTGTAGCTCTGAGGAGCGCTCGTGGGTTTCCTCAGCTACTATCTTGAATAAGGACTTGATTTCAGATTTTTGGGCTACTCAGCCCAGCACCTCTTCGTCTGGGCCGCCAGGAGGCGGCCGTTGAGGGGGGGGTAGTGTCAGGATTCTCTGTGCTGCTCTACTCTAACTCTATTCCACAGGTGTGTCTGGTTGGCTGAGGAGGCGTGGCCCACACCTGCAGCTCGTTGCAGGCGGCTTCCTCTGGCTTCTTAAGCAGAGCGCTGACAGATGGAAGACGCCAGAGCCTTAACCAGTCGTGGTACGACGTGGCCTCTGTCCCTACGCTCGGACACCAGCTTGTGAGTTTTTGCTCTTCGTTTTTTGACTAATTTTTGGATCTCTGTTTGCCTCAGATTTTTGTGCTTGGATGCACTCACCCGTCTTGACGTCTCGTTCCGAAGAAACAGACCAGCAGAACCGCCTGCTCAGATTTTGCTCTGGCGCTCCCCTCATACTTCCTGGATGTTACCCAGCGAGGCCTGAGTTCCCCTCTCCCGGTTCCTGCTGGTTCTGCATTCACTCTGGTCAATCCATCTGTCAACCGTTGCCGACGAGGTTCGCTCAGGATCCCTCGCCAGTTACATCAGCCGTCCTCAGCCACCAGCCGCCTAACTCCAGCGGAGTAGAATCATAGAGTATTCCCGACGCTACTTCTTCCCGGTTAGGTCCGCCCGGCTAAATGGTAAGCAGCGCACTTCTAGCAAATCCCCTGGTTCAACTTTCAGAGTTTCTGACTTCCTCCTTCTTACAGACTCGCCAGCCTTGACGTTCTGACCCAGCCGACTCACCCGTAGTCCCGTCCTTAGATCTGCCTGTTTCTTTAAATAAACATCTTAAAACTGTGCTTTGCCTCCCGATCGTATCTGCATGTGGGCTCGTCACCTGAAAACCATGACAAGTAGTACATTTTCTAGGAGCGGAGCGGTCATGAAGCTGTTTATTCTAGCTGCTTTTAGCAATTTCACCCTTACTTATTACTACAATATTACAAACAAAAAACACAAACAATATGATGGTACTGTTGGTATTTTGTTTAGAATAACCAGCATTTACAGTTTAACATGAACCTTGATTTTGTTCCCTGGCTTAAATCCCACTTCTTGCTTGGGTTCCCAAGAAAGACCCAGAATGCTCCCTGGGCGCCTAATAATAATAATATTATTATTATTATTATTATTATTACTATTATTATTATTATTATTATTATTATTATTATTATTATTATTGCAACAGACTGGTGACCTGTCCAGGGTGTATCCCGCCTCTCGCCCATTGAATGCTGGATATAGGCACCTAGAACTACTCGCGACCCCACAAGGGACAAGTGTGACTGAAAATGGATGGTTTTATTATTATTGTTATTATTATTATTAATATTATTATTCATTTGTTACATTAGCTAACTTGACCACTAGGTGACAGCTGTTCTGTAGGCCTTTCCCACTTGTTCATAAATCTACTTGGGTTTGCTGGAATCATTTCCACACAAGGAGACCTTATAAAAAAAATCACAGCAATCTCATTTTGTACAAATAACAGACTGGCAGAAGGAGAATGAAAGTAAACAGAAGCAATTCTGGTGCACATTAACCGTGGGATCTTTCACCAGGAAGCAGGGTAGTTTTTAGTGGACATTTTTATTACCCCTGCCATTTCCACTGCATCAACCAGGGTCAGATTACTGGGGTAAAGCTCTCCCCTACAAAGAGGCCTGGTAGCTATTTAGGATATTGTATTGAAGGGGTGATGAACATTTCTTACTAGTTCAATTTTACAGCAATTTATTTTTTTCATCTCCATGTTTAAACCTTTTACATTCTATATATTGTGTCAACGAGAAATCAACAAGAAGTAATATTTTCATTTGCAAACACAACATTCAGACTGAATCACCCATGTTGATGCTTACAGCATTTAGTTTTAAATAGACCGCTAAATAGAAATATTGATTAAATGTACTTTACATTGGTCATCTGCATAAGTAAAACAATCTCAACCCCCCCAGAATTGATTCTCTTTAAAAAAAAAAGTGTACATTTGTAAGAAGAGGATGCATTTGTGGTTATTGCACTATGTAGATGCATCCCACAGGCTTGGTTTTCTAAAAATCTGTGAATTATTGAAAAGTCATACTGACTTTGGAAAGATGTTATGATTTTGTAGAGTGTAGTCGTGAAATAATAAGACATGGCTTTTAAAGAGATTTAAACGCTGACCTAAGCACTCCTCGTTATTTCCCATCTGTGTGTTGTGCAATTATACACTGTTTAAAATTATTTAATCTTTCATAAATAACTCTCTGTCTGTTAAGTATTGTCTGGTGGTGATCAGCTCTTAAGCTGATATTAAGACAATGGTTGAAAAGGATGAATTCAAGCACTAGCGATCTTTTAACAGCAAACCCTGCACACACGTAGAATAAAGGAGTGACAACTTCTTCAAGTTCAAGAATTTATTAACAGAAATTAAATGAACATCCAGAGAACATCACTATATAATGCTGTTTATCTGAACTAACACTATGTTTCAATCCATTCACACTGTGAATCCTGAGTAAACAAAATATTATTTGATAAAATAACATTTTAAAGAATGGTTTGCTCAGTAAAATCATTTTTTTTTTGGAGCGCTTGATATTATGGATGCTAGGGGTCGCTGTAGCGATCAGACGCTAATCTCGGTTACTCCTAAACTTAAACAAATGCCTTTAAATCAACATTAATATTCAATATTAATGCGGGAATAAGGCTCATAGTACTATCGAACGACGGTGGAGCAAAACAAACAAACCTTATGCTTTAAAACAAGCTCCTTTTCAAAGTCCGGAACAGGATGTAGCCAGGAGCAAAATAGCATTTTGGCTAGCGGATTTTCGGGGCAGACTTTAAAAGCTTCGGCTTCTATTTTAGTCATAACGAGTAGGCCGGATAACGTAAACATTAATGTCCCATCAATGTATGAAACCCTTGTGGAGATGACATTGGTTATAACCATAAAAACACACTCGACAATGACATGGTACCGAATGCTAGCAATGAGCTATCTCTGTTAGCTCTTTCATTGTTATTACCACCATGCACAACGCATTGCACAAACATTTACCATTTACCAATAACCATGTAACCTTTCCCTTTGTGTCTCTCTGTCCAACCTGTCGGCGCCTCGTGTGAGTTCGGTCCACTTTGGCCATCAAAGGAAGGACCACTGAAAAGCAGGGAGAATCGTTGGTCTGTTCAACAGCGGGCTAGCCTGCGGCTCTGCAGCTATGAGCTAACTGACAGCGTGGTCAGGCAGCTTGGAGGCATGTAGCCGTGAGCTTGCCGAAGCGTGGAGCATCGGTCGAGATCGGAGGCTCAGAGGTCCTTTAGACAGCCTCTGACCCGGTTGCAGTCACGATTTCAGCAGGTTTTTCTCAGCATGCAAAAGTAGGTCCTTCTGCCGGCTTTTCAGCTCTGCGTTGCTTGGTACCATCTCCGTCTGGAGTCCACTGAGAAAGCAAAACAAAGCTGCCATAGACAAATTCGTTCACCTCGGCATCTGTTCTTAAGCAGAAGTGAGAGACTTATCTTTGAATCGGCTGGCAGTTTCCCCCGATGCCCAGGAGGAACTGAGTTTCAGAGAGGCTTGTGTCTCACTCAGCCTGTGGCCTCTTCCAGGCCCCATGTGGCTCCTGCAGGACAGCCTCTCCTTAGAGTCCCAGGACAGAGCAGAAAAAGAACTGGATCTCTGGCCAGGGGTAGACTGAAAGTGTTGAGAGGTGCAGTCTGAAGAGATCCTGAGAGGGGAGGGGTCTGGGTTTACAGTAGACACCCTGCGGAGAGACTGTGTTTGCAGCAGGGTGGTGGAATTCCTTCTGGCCCCTCCTCCATGGTACATGGTCAGAATTCAATCTGACATCAATATTTTCATCATGGCTTTAATATGGCAAAACATGTGAATTTGAGTTTTTACATTTTTTATCTATATTTTTATGTCTTCTCTTAACATATTCTCCAAATGGCATAGATGTGGAAAATGCATAACAATTATTTTTATGTCTTTGGGATATTAAGAATGTTGCTATTTTATTAGTGGAAACAGACATGTTGCAATATGATGGAGAAGGACAGGGCATACTGTTGCAAGAGAACCCTTTATAATAGATGTTTTTAAAAGACTTCCCATCTTTCTTTAAATATATATTTAAATAAGCCTAAATCTATTAATACAGTAATCCCGCCAGCTTCATTAAGTTCCATTTTTTGTCTCTATCAGCAACTCTTCTCCTTCTGGTCCCTGTGGTTTAGGAGTTATTATTATACAATAAACTGGGACAAAATCTACAATAGGGGTAAAATTATGTCTAACAAAGGTTACAGAGTCATTTGAGTGCGTTTGGTTAAACTTTTTGCTTTTATGCAGATGTTTTTCTCATCTCTGTTTTGCTGGAACATTGCATCAACCCACACCTGATTTCTCTTTTCACACATTTGCTTCTTTGTTACCTTGCATATATCACAGTCATCTCAGTACCAAAGTGTTAACCTGGTATTTCATGTTCCTGAAATACTAATGTGTCCAGATCTAATTGGCATGCTGTTATTTAACCATTGAAGACATTTCAGGGTGAGAAATTTCAATATATTATTATCAACATGAATAATTTAACTCAGTGTATGACTTGCACTTTTGTGCAGTAGCTGGGCACATCAACCTAAAACCAGTGGTGTCGATATGGACAGAGGCATCTATTAGATTTGGAACATGTGAGATATTAAAACACCCCAGTTTATTTATTTATTCTTTCATTTATTCATGAACATAATACATATTATTCCCTGGTAGTTAAGATAACATCCTCACAAAATAAGACACTTCTAACTTTTCAAAAATAGCACTTTGTGTTTTGTTCATTCAGGGCAAAATCTATATTCTCTTTAATTCACTCACTGAATTTGTAATTTATACTCTATCTGAAAAATAATGAACATACTCCTTCGACTTCTGCAGATTTAGTGCAACCTTTCCTTATACTTTAGAAAATCTTTTGACTCAAACTTCTAATTGCACATTTAAAATACAGGTATTAGCTAGATAATTAAAAACATAGATCTTTGAAATAAAAGCACATCCTGTTTGATTTATTCCAAAATTCAACCATGTGTTAATCCATTTGTATATTTCTTTTATCAGTAACATGTGTTTAATTCTCTAACGGGGTACATAACTTGCTTTAGCAAGCTTATAAATACCTTACTTTTGCATGCTAAATTAATTGCTTCGACAAAAATAGACTTTCGTTAGGACAGAACTACGTCATTTAAATACCTAACAAACAGCGATGTTGGGTTATGGGCAAATTAGATGGCAAGCAATCATTAGAGAATTGAGACTTAACTTGGTAGAAAATGCATACCTTAAGAAAACAAACGCTTGGTTTAAGGGGTGAGAAGATTTTGCAGGATCACAACTTCACTGCAAACCAACAAACAAACAAACAAACAAAGAAGAATACAACTTCTGAAAAAGTATAATCTAGGTACCTGATAATTTCAGTAAAAATTTATTCTGACATGTGGCTTAATAAGATCTATTTATTTTGTTGCAATATGACTTTTTAAGTTTTGATCTGTCAAACGTTTGACCCATTGTATAACTTGAAATTAGCTCATTTTCTTTGTGAAGGCCTCTCTTTGTTTTGCTCTGTGCAGGATGAACATTTCTAAATATGTCTTCTGGGAGTCTGTCCCTGGTGGCTCAAGCATCATGTTTTATGCACAAGTTAAATACATAATTTCCAAAGTGAACCCAAAACAGAGGTAGCGCCTGTCCACGCTCTATGTGTGTGTTTGAATGTTTTTGTGTGAATGCACTTGCTTCTGCAATACCATGCAAACAGTTGTAGAGTGTAATGACAAGCAAGCAGTAAAGACCTGCTTCAGGTACGCTGAACAAAAATGTTTTAAAGATGAGCAACATCAAGCTGTGTGTAACGTGGGTTTGTACGCCCGCTGAAATATTAATGTGCTGAAAAACATGAGGGACAGATGCAGAAATCTCCACTTGTGTGTTAACATGCTCACTGTGGGAGATAAATGTGTGTGCCCAGCAATGGAAGTTTGTATGAAAGGGTATAAATGTGGAACAAATGAGATGGCTGAAACATTTTCTCTGCTGCTGAAAAATGTCCTTGTGTACAGAAACAACAAATTAAAACGAAATTAATATCTGCAGGTACAGATAGACTAGTAGTTTTGTAATTAGAGAGACTATGCACTATTCCATCTTAGTCATTTCAATCGTATGTCGTTCGTGTTCTAAAATAATTCTATACATTTTTATATTTTAAAGACACTGGAAACAAGTGCTAATATAAGAATAACTTGTTTATTTAACAAACAGAACATGACAGTATCAAAAACTAACACTAGTTAGCATAAGGAAGTGTTAAACTATTAACACTCGGCTGGGTAGATGAGTAGTTTCTAGCGAGTTTGGCGGTATTTTTTATGAAAATGTCCGCGAGTTGGTCGGAGCTGTATGCCCAAGCCGCTGCCAGGAGGCGCCGCCAGAAGCGGCGGATTGATTTCTATTGCATAGGGCATATTGTGACCATTGTTTGTGCGACAGAACATTCATGCTGCAACATCATGTAGCAAACTATCTGCGTTCAAATGATCCTTTAGCTGCTGAACACATAGTTAGGCACTATGGAAATATAATGTAGATTATAGAATTTTCAGCAAATATGAGAAAACGTTTTTCAATTGTTTTATTTGTTCTGCTGATAGCTCTGCATGGTTGCCCCAAATAATGAGCCTTTTTACAAAATGGTGTTGTGAAATCAGCCAGCAGGAAAATAACATAAGATCAGACTCTAAGGCTGATCTAAGGCCACAATAAATGTAAAGGACTGTTGCAGTTACCCCTTCCAACTGATTGCTCTTACAGCAGGGGGCCACTGTGTAAAACCTCCTGGTCATGGACAAACACTCTCTTTTGCCCTGTGCTAAGTTGGAGAAGCATTGGGGAGAACACTTTCATCTACCTCTGGATCAGAGCTAAGTCTGCTGTCTGTCTTCTGTGTAATTAAATGCCAGAGTAAGGAACCAGCCTTTAGAAAAACCTGCTTTTGTAATATTCCTCCGATTTTGCAGGATACGGAGCCGAGACCACATGAGACACTTTACACGCAGCTCGACGGTGCCTAAACATTGGGACACCTCCACACCTGTGCAGAGCTCACAAGAAGTCTAAGGAAACAATTCTGTTGCGCAGTGGTCTACACGCTGCCACTTCCACAGTCAAAGCCGTGTACAGCTCGCCCAAGCCTGGGCTGTGTCTCATTCCGCCTACTTCTACACTTCGAACACTTAGTTTTAAGTAGGTAGTGTAGATAACACAAAAAGTCAGTGCACTGAAAGTACCCGGATGACCCCCTAAAAACGGGCACAAAATGCAGTGTGTAACGATGGACCCTACTCGCACTAAACGGACGCCATCTTGACTACAAAGCGGAAAGGGAGGGGCTAAGGACGTCGGGAAGATGTTCCCATTTTGAAAATAATGGCGGACAATTTAGCCGAGACAGCCGGAGCTGCGACACCGCAATCATATAAATGTAAGTAATGGTGGTAATAGGAGGCATTGTACTGGATAGGTGTTTGTAAAATACACGAACATACCTCATGTTCAGCCAATATTTGGAGGATCCTGCATTGACGTCGGAGGCGATGTAATTTCAACATGCTGTGAATGTAAATGATTGTTGTTTTTATAAAAAAAAAAAACGCCGGCATATATTTTCTGGCGGCCTGAAAAATTCTCGGTCACGTGTGTTGCGTTCGTCACGTCATCCCGTCATTTCCGGTAAGCGTTTTAACATAAGTGTTCCTTTTGGAACACTACTAACGGTCGAAAGTGGGCACTACAGCAGTAAGTGGTCAGTGCACATCAGCAGTGCACTGACGGAAGTATTCAGAATGAGACACAGCCCTGGTTCCTCAAATGACAGCCCCTTTCGAGCTAGCCGCCTGCTCACTGCTTAGATAACCAGCTTTACATTGCAGTAATTCACTGCAACCGGACGTCCCGTCGCCACACCCAGGAGACAATGGCAGAGGTTTGGCGGAGAAATAAACAGGGAAATCTAGAATCGTTTACTTTAAAAAATAAATCTTTTTTGTTTTAAGTTTTTAAGGTAAAAGACTTGGGGCTATCAGGCATAGCTCCTGCTAGCTCCTTTGAAACCATGTTATGCTCATGTGGTTTGAGTGCGTTTTTACGGTTATAACCATAGCTCTCAACTCTCACGCATTGACCGTGTGACACACGCATTTCATCAATTGCACACGCTCACACGCATTACTTTGAAAATCTCAATCTTACAATGAAAATCTCACTCTTGAAACGCACGCGTACGGACGCTTCACGTCATGGCGGAACCAATTTGCGGTACAATGGTTTCCGCACGTCCAGTAGTAGCGGTAACACAGCTGCAAGGACCGGCGCCGCGCAAACAAGGTTCCCTCATCCAAAGTGAAACACTTCTACGGTCCGTGTTGTGTGCGAATTAAATGGTAAGTCTGCATGTGTTATTAAAGTCCATGTAAAATAGTGACCGTCTTGAATCGAACAACAGCACATCCCCCCCCCCCCCCCCCCCCCCGTTGGACCGTCTTCAATCGACCAACAGCACCCCCCCCCGTCAACAATCTCACTCTCAACAATCGTCAAAAGTTGAGAGGTATGGTTATAACAAACGTTATTTCCATAAAGGTTTTATACATCGATGGAATAATAATGCTTGTCTTTTCTAGTCAGCTCATTACGATCAAATAGAGCTTAAAAGTCTTTTTTAAATTATCTGCGAATGTCTGCTAGCATAGTGCTATTAGCCTCCCCAGTAACTTATGACTCCAGCCGTAGTAAACTCAACTAGCTTCACCATCATTCAATAGTGCTACGAGCGTTAGTACAGCATTAATAGGGAAGATTAATGTAGATTTAATGGTGTTGGTCTAACGTTAGGATTAAACTCAAGCTAGTGTAAACAATGGCCACAGGAAGTGACCCGACACGTCATTTCCAGTTGAACATCTGCCCACAGTGCCTTATAGCCTCCTAAATTACCAATTCAAGTGTTAATTATTTCCTAGAGAAATAATTGCAGTAATAAAATCAAGTGTCCTAAAGGCATTAATTTTCACTGAGAAAATCATTCTGTAAAATGTTATTTTCTCAAATAATGTTTTGTTTAACTCAGGATTTGCATTGTGAATGGGCTGAAACACATACCAAATGTTGTTCTAAATTAATTAAACTAATTTAAGCACATTCCATATTCTTTAAATTTAACTGTAGTTTTTTAACTTGGATTTGCAGTGAACCAAGATTCACTGAATCATTCTGATGATGGTTTTCAACTATTTTATTTGTCTTTTATGCTTCTTTTGTGTGTACATTGTTCCTTAACTGTTTTTTATCATATCTTTTGTATGTAGTTTAGTTAAGTTTCACTAGCCTAGTCGAGAGGATTTGTTGATTGAAATATAGTGTTAATTCAGATTACCAGCATTCTATAGTGGTGTTCTCTGGATGTTCATTAATTTCTGTTAAAACATTCTTGAATTTGAAGAGAAGTTGTCATGCCTTTATTTCATATGTGTGCAGAGTTTGCTGTTAAAATAATGGCAGTACTCAAATCATTCCTTTCAACTATTGTCCTGATATCAGCTGTTTTGACTGATATTCACCCGACAATATCCAACAGAATGAGAGTAATTTAGTGAAAAATAAATAACATAAAACAGTTCATAAAGACACAACAATGGTTCCCTGATGTTCCTGGAAAGATGGACAACTCTACACCTTGGCAGCCATACAAGCCAAGTGTGTGCTAACATAATGAAGCCAGTGACTGAAGCCAATGAGTAACAGCAGTGTCATTGGCCATAAAGTAGTCCCACTGGTATCAAACCCTTCTTCAAACTTTCCTGCCAACTCGGCTCTATTTATATGTCTTTTGGCAGAATAAACACCTAATATACCATAACAACAACTCCTGATCCTACCTTGATTTTGTCTTTTGAATAGGACCATGGAACATACTGCCCACCCTCCTCTATCCATAGATGCAAGCTACACATAAATACCAGGCATGAATAAATCAGTTTCATTATTTCTCAAAAACTTTTTGTATTTTTATCTCACAATTCAGTTAATAATTACATTTCAAACCTAAAGACACATGTCTGTTTTCTAATGTTTAATATTTATTAAATCAACTTTGAAAATCAACACTTTAACTAAAATTATAGAGGAAACGTAAATTCTAATGTAAATCAAAACCTGACAGTCAAGTCTAATTTGTTTCAACCAATGTCTGCTCAGTATTGGAACTAAATAAATTAAAACACAAATAGCTAAGGACCGAACATCTGGACATCTCCAACCTCTCCCTGCAGATCTTCATTACTTCATGCCTGCCTGAAATCAGCCACCGTTGTGCCTGTCTTCAGAAAACCCATCATCACCTGTCTCAACGATTATCGTCCCGTTGCTCTCACCCCCGTCATCATGAAGTGCTTCGAGAGGATCCTCCTGCAACACGTCAAGGACACCATCTCTACTGGCAATGGACAGCCTACAGTTCGCCTATAGAGAGAATTGCTCCACGCAGGACGCTGTATCGTTAGCACTTCACTCAGTTCTGACTCATCTGCAGCATCCCGACACATATGTTAAGATGTTATTCATGAACTTCAGCTCAGCATTCAACACCTTGCTCCCAGTCTCTGAAGCTCCACAACATGGGATTATCTAATTCACTCTGCTCCTGGATCCGTGACTTCCTCACCAACAGGCCCCAGGTGGTGAGGATAGGAAAACACACATCTGCCACACTGATCTTTAACACCAGCACTCCACAGGTTTGTGTCCTCAGCCCTGCTCTCTTCACTATTTTCATCTTGGACTGTTCTGCTGCCCACCCCACAAACACAGTAGTGAGGTTTGTGGATGACACCACTGTGGTTGGTCTCATCTCCGACAATGATAAGATAAGATAAGATAAGATAAGATAAGATAGTCTTTATTGATCTCACAATGGAGAAATTCACCCATCACATCGGCTCATACAAGAAGGTGCAGAGTAGGGAAGGTGCATTCAGTTATATACAGTGAATCTTCATATATACAATGGATCAAACGTACCTACGCGTATATATGTGCATATACATCGTATACATTTGTACATACATACATACATACATACATACATACATACATACATACATACATACATACATGTGTACTGACATGTGTACTGACATATGTTCAGGTGGCCAACTACAGATGAGATTCGTAATCTGACACAGTGGTGTTCCAGGAACAACCCGATCCTCAACATGAGTAAGACCAAAGAGGTAATAATAGATTGCAGGAGGACTGAACACACAAGGGAAGGTGATGGAGCACGTGGACAGCATTAGGTTCCTGGGCATTCACATCTCCTCTGACCTCTCCTGAACTGTGAACACCTCCCAGCTGGTGAAGAAGGCCCAACAATGGCTCTGCATCCTCAAGAAACTTAAAAGTACTGGACTTTCCCCTAAGCTGCTAAAAAAACTTCTACAGAGCTACCATAGAGAGTGTATTATTTATCAGCATGACTGTTTGGTATTGGAACTGCACGGTACAAGAGAGGAAAGATTTAGCACAGGTGGTGAGAACAGTACAGGGGATTGTGGGATGTCTGCTACAGGATTCAGACTCAATCTATGCAGAACGAGTCCAATAAAGGGCCAGACGCACCTACACTGATCCCACCCACCCAGGCAATGCGCTGTTTGCCCCTCTTCCATTTGTCTGTTGAGAGACAATGGCCCATCATTGTTAAATCACTCCATTATTATTGCCGTGGTTTCTCAGCCAAGGGCATTAGTCCCCTGCTGAAGTCTTTTCATCAAAATGTTGTAATGACCATACTGCTACTGCCTTATTGCATATATCTCTAAGAAATATCTAATTGCACACTTCTGTAAATGAAGCCTCAAATGATTGGACAAAAGTAACTCATTATCTCATTATTTGTGATTCATGAAGGACAACTAATCTACGTAACATGGCAAACATCACTTGCGAAGGGACTGATACCAAAGCCCTCGGACTCTGATGCGAACATTTCTATTTTTTCATTTTTTTTACTTTTCAGTATTCTTTTATCTTTGCATTATCTAATGTGGAAAAAAATATGTACACATTGTTTATTCCATGTTGTCAGTTGTATGTACTCTAATCAGGAGTATCCTGAAAATAATTTCACAACAGCAACACACGGTGACCATAAATAATCTTTGAATCTTTGAACATTGAAAACAATTTCCACCAACTGCACATCAAGAAAGGGTGAAACTTTTTAAGAATCTAAAAATCATTAAATGCCTCTCTGCAGCCAAAACCAAAGTTATTTTATGGTTATTAACATGGTTATTATTAAGTTATTAACAGTTTGAACCTTTTTTTAGGTTAATACATCCAGCTAGTCAGCTGAAGAGGTCGGGGGAGTAAACGGCTTGCAGATGTGTTTCCTAGATAGGAACCTTTCCAAGAACTCAGTTTTTAGGGTAGTTTCCATCATAGGAACCAGAACAAACTTGAAAAGAGCAGGTGGAAATCTACTTCGAGAACGGCCGTGCTGGGGAGGTAGAACTTGGACCTGAACTGAAGATGGCACCTTGTGGTCAGGGGATGCTAAGGACTATACACTGGCTTAATATCCTTGGTGTTTTATTGCAGACATGTCCTCTTCTACTGATCATAATAGCTGTTGCAACAGAAGTTATGTATGTTTAAATTTTTTTATTTTACACATCGGGAATAAGGTTTAAGTTTGGTTGCCCTTCAGGTTGTAATCATAACAATATTATGGTGCTACATTTCTGGTTTCAGCGCTGAAATTCTACCCTTCCTTTGCTTTTCCAAGATGTCACCCTGTAGTCCCTGCTTATATTTGTTATCCTGCTCTCTCTCTGTTCAACACTGATTGCCGTTTTCATCACACCAACTCTTTTTTTTCTCTCCAAGACTTTGCTTTTTTTCCTCTTATGTCACTTTGTATCTATATCTAGAGTGCTCGCCCTTCCATTTCTTTGTCTGTCTTAATCACACTATCTTTCCTTTGGCCTCTCTACCTCTCACGCTTCCACACTCGGAGAAAACAACTGAATCAATCTCAGAGTCGCTCCCAGTCAGGATCTGACTCTATTTCATTCTCTGATTTTGTCATTTCTTTCAGTCTTGGTGCAGGTGAGAGGGGAGCTTGGAGAAAACAACTTTGAAAAAGGGGTAAAAATTTCTGGCATTCAACAAATAAGAGTTTATATTCATCAGATGCAAATGCATCTGGGAATTATTGGATGGGCTTAGTGTTGAGTGTTTCCCCTGACTGCACACTATGTGCCAGTCTCTGTCATTTATCAGCGTATTAACCAGTCAGTATGTTATTTACTTCAATGACATACTCACAGTTTGGGGTTGCTGTCCTTCATTGTGTTTGTCTGTCTGTTAAAGCTGAAATAATTAAGTTCAGCTCAGTTCACTGAATGCATCTTTGCTACCACAGCACAGCAGTCCCAAACCCTGCCACAGCACTGCGTGACAGAGTAATTTACACTTATCACAGAACAATAGCAACCAATTAGATGCACATTATCTACATCCACTGTCATTCTTCTCCCTGTATTGTTGCCCTTTACAGGTCATTTGGAGCAGTAATCACATTTCCCTGCTGGTCTTAGCCCTTTGTCTGCAGCAGAAACCTCTGCACCGTTGCTGTGGTAGCAAAAGTTTTTTTATTTACAACAAAGAGCCTACTAACATAACCAGCAGACTTTATATGTGCGGCGTAGTGACAATTGTCAGCAAATGCAAACGGACACAAAGCGCCTGGGACGAGACATCCGTCAATCTGCTTCCCTCTGTCTCCAGTGAGAGTGAGATATCGGCATCTCCCCATTTAGCTCCAGCCGATGGTCAAGACCAAGATAGCATCTGCCCTTTCTGGAAGGCGGCACAAATCCAAAGAGCACAGTGACAATTATCGACAATCAATGTCTATTTACCTGCCATTCACAGTCACTGAATGAGCTCGTTCTGAATGAATCAGGTTCTGTTGAAGTTTTTTGAATAATAGGGTAGAATTTTTTGCTTATTGAAGCTTTTTTTCTCTTTTTCACCCACAAGGTCAAATGTAGACTAAATGGTAATCAATCATATATTTGAAGGTTAGGAGAGTTGCTGTGAAATTACCTTCTTGCAGGGCCGTATGCACATTGTTTCTTTGTTTGCTACAACTTCTTTTTTTACTTTTTGTCGTGCTGTCCACTATACAACAACCCAGAATACTTTAAAGTAAAGGACATTTAAAGTGTCCGCCTTGGACATCACTGTGTTCTTTCTGCTGAGTTCCAGTCTGACCTGTCCATCCAAATGGTTCCTAAAAACCCAGTCACACATCTTTTTGTTTTAATGGCAGTGGAGGATGTGCAGTTTTGAGTAAAAATCTAGTGTCCCCTTTCATTGTAACATGTACAATTTGAATGCATCTGATTTTTTTGACATGCTGGATGAGTGTCCTAACTTTGAGATGCAGCGTATACTACCCACAGCTACAAAAATACACAGAGTGTACTCAAGCTTTGCAGGAGGGTCAGAATTCAGTGTTATGCTCTGCTATACAGATTTTCTGTCTGTAATGATGAAAATACATTGACTTCAGCACCCTCGATTCTTGGACTGGCTCTAAGTTACAGCAGCAGGAACTTTTTTCAGATTATCTCTGATAATGCTGATAGTGCTGAACTTTACGCCCCAGACAGTCATTGGAACCTTGAATGAAGGAAAAAAGCACAGCTGCACCATGTAGGAAAATAACAAGACAATGCAATGGCAATATCCTTAGCATATATGATGTAGATGAAATCTACCGTACATCACTCTTCTTGTTTACAGCTGTACTGCCAAGACTCTGTGTGATCTTTGAAATCTTGGCAAATGTACCCTATGTCATGTTTGGTGTTCTGCTTGAATAAGATTTCATCTGACAGGCTCATTATCTTTTTGTGAGATGTACATTTTCTTTTTCTTTATTTTAGATTTTATTCTGGGACTATTACAAGTTCAATGGACGCAAAAGCAGGAAGGTAGAAGAGACAAAATGCTAAAAGGGTAAAAAGGTGACAAAAAGGAGAGAGCAAGATAACATCATGTGAGTCTGCTTCTTCACCTGCAAAAAAAGATTTAAAAAGAACAGCAAAAGAAACCGATGAAGTGTTACAGGTTCAAACCACCAACGGCTTGATAACATCACTGAAACATACACAGTATTATTTCATATGAGATGTATAAAGTGAGAGCTAAAGCTAATAACAGGGGTTTTGAATCTGTAAGCACCTGAATCCAAGCACCTGTAGGTGTTTACGAGAGTGCACTTGTGTATGTAAGATTTATCCATTAGAAAAATGCTCAATGGTGGTTGTGAGGAGCCAAAGACCCGCCCCCCAGAGTGCCGAGGCAGATACCGGGGAAACCTAAACCCCAGATGCCCAAAAGGAACCCCAGAGCAAAGGTATCCAAGAGGGACCAATAGAGGGATAGCTGCCTCCCTCATCCCCGGGTAGAACAGAAAAGAGCCCCAGGAAACTCCCATACAGCCACAACATCGAAGCCCCCGGGAGCTGCGGCAACAAGCCTGCTATGCCCGAGCTGATTCAGCCATGGGCTTAAAGACCCGAGGTCCAAGGGCACCCCACCATCTGCCAGGACCCTGACAGAGCCACCGGGCTCTGGCCCCGCAAAGGAGTGATTCAGAACACACCCGAGCCCCAGACTAAGGACCACCAGTGGGTTAAGGTGCCAGCCAACAGAGGTAAGAAGGACAAGGGGAATAGGATCTACACTTAGTGGAGACCTGAGATGTCTTAGGAGAGGGTGCAGTTCAAAATTCAACCAGACAAAAAGACAAACAGAAAGCCAGATACACAATCACTTTCACACATTCCCACCCTAGTGCCCCCCACATGCTTACACGCTTACCCACAAAACAAAAAAGATACGGAAAGGCAAGTAAACACATGCACACTCACCACACACATCCTATACTCCAAGGTCCAGGTAGCGGCACCCCACAGGCGTATCCAGTCCCCGGACCTGGGAGGTGAACCCCAAAATCAGGATGGGGAATGGGGATATGTCCATTTTCATTATATTGTGGAGATCTAAAAATTGTACAGATACTTTTCACGCCAAAAGTAATGTTCTCCATTTAACGCTTTTGAACTTTGTAATTTGTACATCATCAACTTTCTCAATGCAAATGCATTATAGAAAGAGTGGGAGTAGCATAAGCGACATTGATGCTCCTTAGATTTCACAGTGCTTGATGTTCCACAAAATAAGTTTCATTTTATAAATTTGACACCCTCCTGACATGTTTTATTTTAATTCGCTAAAAATGATCAAGAATAAGTAACAAATTAGGAGAAGCTTTGATTTCAGCTTAGAGATTAAGTGTAACAACATAAACAAATATCCCAAACTCTTTTTAACATAACAAGCATTAATCATGCTCTCCACAAATCTGGTTATCTTGTAAAAAAAAGTGGTAGGACAAAAGCCATAATGTGGTTGCAGCATCATACTGTGGAGATACGTTCTACAGCAGGGACAGGGGAAAAGGTTGGTGTTGATGGGAACATAGATGGAGCTAAATAAAGCACAAGCTTGAAAGAAAACTGTTAGTGGCTGCAATTACTGAAGACAATGTTCTTGGCCATTAAACCATTACTACCGCAAAATGGTTTAGACCAGGGGTTTTCAAACAGTTTTAGGTTTTCAAAGTATCACCAAACTGGCACACATTTTCCAACACTAGTACAGCATTATATAAAAAAGTTGTCAACAATGCCACCTCTTGACTGGTTGAAAGATACAATGTAATGACGTCTTCCAGTTTCACTCCGAAGTTACATTTTTCAAGTTTAATGTTGGAATAAATTAACAGCCTAGAGGATGGAAATTTAATCAGGAATGTCAGGCATTTTTATTAATATTGCTGATTTTGTCAGGGATCTGTGAATGTTTTGCGTTTGTGTGGTGATTTCCCTCCCACAGGTTTTCCCTGGGGGGCAGGTTTGAGCAGTGTGCTCCCGCACATCAGTTGGAGGATAGGATGAGCTGGCTGCTGGCCATTTGACATCTGAGTATCAACCCAAGGTACCTCTAACTTTTACTTTGTTGCCTCCCAAGTTCTCCCATTGACCCATCTATCTGTGATACTTCCAAGATTCTCAGTTCAAACCTTGTAGTGTAATTTCTGGGACAATTCCTCCACAACTAAGCCTCTCACTCCTCCAGAACCTCTATCCTACCCGCCCACCATCTGCTTCATATTGCTATTCAGCTCACCACATCGTCCTACACCTCCAGACTCACTCCCTCTGGCTCCAAGTCATCAACATATCATCAGAAATATCAACTTTTATCCCTCTCCTGTCAAAATTCACCATACATTCCCTCTGCTCATCTTTAGGCTTTTCCTCACAGTGACCCAACATTCAGTATAACCAGACCCCTCCTGGACCAGTCATCTACATGCCCTTTTTAACCCAGTAAACTTTTTTAACTTTGACTCCAATGAATCTCTTGAATGTGGGTCAATAGCTTGCCACGAACGAGTGCCTTGGTAAAGGTAATTGGTAATAATAGGATCAGTAAAGGCTATTTTATTTAAATTGGAACCTGCTTTAGTGGAGCTGTATTGTAAAAAGTGGGAACGTGTTCACTGAGTACAGCATCAAGCACATAAAATGTTTTTTAAACTTGAACTTAAACATTTCTTTCCTTTTTTTGCTGTCATTCCTACATTCAAGTTGGAGCTTTAGAAAATAAAACACAGCATTAGCAGCTAGTCTAGTACACCGTCCTTCACAACATCACATGTAATTGTTGATATTAACTGTGAGGTAGTACAACGGAACTGTCCAATTCTTTACTGCTATAATACATGCAACTATTTTTATAGATCGATAAAAGTAGCCCAAGTTCTGTGCTACAGTTTGAAAATCGCAGGTTTACATCTACGCATTCCACTTTACAACTCTGCAGTCCTTTGGTGTAAGGCTGCTTACATAAAATTCCAATAAAGTATATTAAGGTTTGTGGTAACAAAACAAACTGTTCAACAGGTATGAAAACATTTGTAATGCACTATACCAGAGAGACTGAGCAAGAAAGTAGTTATAAACAGAGAAATAAAAGATGACTTCCTAATTGGACGATATTTAGTATGCAGTGTTGTGTGTGTGTGTGTGTTTTCGAGCCTCCTATGGATCAAGTCTGTACAGGGACATGATATCAGGTGAAATGTTTTCAAACAAAATACCCTAACATGAGAATGAAAACAAACCCAAAAAAAAAAAAAAAACAGACTTCTGTCTTTTTTTAGCGGAAAAGTGCTGGTGGCATAAACAAAGCCAGTACACAAAGTACAACGGAGTAGAGTTACGTTCAGGCATAAAAACAGGACACTGATTCTGTTTGACAGAGCGGAGAAGGTGCGCGCGTGGTTCTCTGTGTGTGCGTGTGGGCGCTCCAGATACTTTGATTGCAAAAAACTGTACCAATATTTTGCTTAAAACCAGTGACACCCCTCTGAGAAAATACACAAACGCAGAGGTGGGTAACTCAGCAGCAGTCGGTTGCCAGTAGACATCCACAAAAAAGGACGCAGAAGCTGCGGTGCAGCGAAGCAGAGGCAGGGAAAAGTAAGACGACTGAGAGGAAAGGCTGGGGAAAAATACGGAGAAGCAACATCAGAACAAGAAAAAGGAGTGAGAAACAACTCGAAAGTTTAATCCAGTTTCCATGTGACAGAAACATCCATATAAATATAGTGGGTTTGTTGGTTAACAATCATATAACATTTTAGGCCCAGTTCCACAGGCTCGTATTAGCCGCGCACCGCACGACTCCGCTCGAGTGTTTCAGAAGCAGTTTTGTATGAAGGCCAGCCCGGGTTCCTCCGGCTCTGCTGAGGAGTAAGGCCAAACCACGTAACTAATTGCAACTAAGGGGAAACTAATTTTACACGTCGGGCAATTGTTAGGTCATAGGAAAGAAAATACCAGTATTTAACTTGAAAACTTTCACTGCACACCTTTAATGTCACATGAAGGGCTGGGACAACATGTTATGCCTTTCAGACAAGTATGGAGGTCAAACATTTTAGAAAGTCTACAGGAGAGTGTGTTCAAAAAATCAAGGAATCACACTTTCAATCTGCCTCTGAAACACTACATGTACACTACATGTACAACTCGGTTCTATTATGAGCAGTATGGCTTTTTTTCTGGGTTACGGAATGGCAGATCCCATTTTTGCCTTTACAGTGTATCTGAAGGGGTCATTGAAGATCAGTTGCTTGATCTATGGGTGTTTTGTGAATCTGAGAAGGCTGGGAACTAACAGATGTGCCAACAATGTTGCCACAAAGGTATGTTTGTCTGCAGTGTGGGCTTGTTCCTACACATGCTGCCCCTTATCCCTATTACTGGTTTTGCTGCTAATGAGCATGATATTAAGGTATAGCATATGTGGACAGAAAGGTGTTTGTTTTGGGAAAACTCAGTCTATTTTTTTTTTCTTTTGAAGATCATCCATTTCTGTTGGCGTCTTAAGACCAGGACTTTAAGTCTTGTTCAGGATCCATTTGCAATATTTATTATTGACTGGCAATCTGTCTGCATCTAACTGATTTTTTTTCTTCGTAATGCCTTGAGATAACATTTGATGTGAATTAGTCCTAAATAAATAAAGAGAAAAAAATAGTTTAAAAAAACGCCAGAAGGGGCAAATTCCTTAAAACATCATTTCCACTATGCTATAATAATCTAATCTCAGGATCGAGAACTGGCTGGTTGGATGTTTTTTTTTTTTGTTTTTTTTTTCTCTCTGTCCATATCCAATGACTTGGGGCAGGCAGCAATATGTTAAAGAACTAATTAGACTTTTTTCTGTGCTTCGTTAACCCAGTTTAGACTATTACTGCAAATTTCCCTAAACCCCCTTTGTTTTTAATTCATCAATATGGATACACCCCTCCCACTAATGCCAATGTTCATTTCACATATACCAGGTATCATATTGGGAGCACTTTGCCGTCTAGCAGTTTAAATTAAAGCCAAATATGCCCATTATTTCTTAAATGTCTTGCATCTGCTAGATTTAAACAGAAATTCTCCACTTAATTTAGCATCTGCTAGACATCAGTAACGCAGTGTTTTTGTTTATAAAGTTATATACAATTTTATGTTGCATAAGGTAAAGCTAATTCACACTACAATAATCCAAATAAATACTTTTCCACAATACTAGTGATTGCTTTGTACCTGAACAAAAATATCTAACCCCCAACTAGTGTGAGTTAAAGGAAAACCTTTGAAAATGTTCATAGGCACATATAAGTAGGGTGAATTCAGTGCACAACTTCTGAAAGTTGTATTTTGAGGGTTTTCACGTCGTTTTGTGTTATAACCTGGAAGGTGGACTGGGTTTAGTCCATCTTTGAACTGTCATTTGCCAACAGAAACGCAGTGGCCTCTCAGTTGGAAAGTGACACATCAAAGGCAAAAATGAGAAGAGAAAATTAAAGTTGCTCCAAGGGATCTGGAGCTCATGGTGTGACGCATCATTTTAACATTTCATTTGACATTGACATAGCTGGTGAAAATCCACCACATAACTTACTACATGAGTAAGTCATACTGATTCATCTGTTGGAGTTTGCCATTAAAAAGATAAAAATACATCACTGCATTTTTGATTTTCCAAGAAAATAAATCTTAAGAAAAGTATTATCAAGATCAAAAACGTATTGTATTACTAATTGCAACCCTTCGTTTTTTTTGTTTTTTTTTCTTTACACACAGTTCCCAAATAATGCTTGGCTATTATATTTAACACAATTTCTGTATTGTGCTATATTTAGCTCCAGCTTTCCATCTGCTCTGATCCGTTCACAGCATATCGTTGCGACCGTCATCTTTCCAGGTGACGAGGTTCTGTCCGACCAGAGCATCTTGTTGCAAACTGCAAGTTCTAATACACAAAACAAAGATTTAGTCATAATTGAATTAATATTTAACAGATGTACAAAACAAGCAACCTAAAAAAAAAAACAAGACTAAGATACACCTGTATAAAAATTCATGTTATAGAATTCAGTGTGCTGAAGTTAGTTAGGATAAGGCATTTTATGTTTACCAGGATGTCACTGTTCTTTTATAATAATTATTTTCTATATTTAAGAATAAATTGACCAAACTGACTATGTACACATACGTGTAGAGTAAAATTTAAGAAATCAGAATATTACTGAAAAAGTAATTTATTTCAATAACTCAATTCACTAAAAGAAACAAATAGATTAACACAGATGTATGATGTTTAAAACTCTTTATTTCTGTTAATTATCATCTTCTTTTCACCTCTAGCTGGTAAAACCACAGTATTTAAGATTAGAATATTGCATCAGACCAATAAAAATGCAACATATTCATGTAGGAATTGGGCCCTAATGAAAAGTATGTTTAATTCTTGCTGAAAGGTGGCATTTTTAAACTGACCAACAAGTCTTTTAGAAACACACATGCTTATTTATTAATATACTGAATCTGTCTGTCTATCTATCTATTGCTGAATATAATCTGTGCCGTGGTTTTTGTGCCGTTACTCTCTTTTTTGCCAGCAGGATGCGACTGGCAGGCAGCAGCCACAGGTGTTTCCTATCGTCCATACAAAGGTGGAGCATAAAGAGGAGCAGCTCACCCAGAACGATAACCTGACTTAGATCTTGTCTGTTGCTGAGCCTTGTTTCTTGTTTGACTGTGACTCATGCATGCTTCTCTTTTAGCAGAAATCTCCTGATCGGTCACTGGACTTTCATCCAGAGAGAGAGAGAGAGAGAGAGAGACAGAACGTCCTCAATTCAACCCCCAGGTGCGACCTGAAGTCTTTCTGCATGGATTGCATGCTCTCTCTGTGCATAAGATTGTTCTCTCTGGGTACCTCAGCTTCCGCCCACAATTCAAAAACGTAATTATACGGCTGATTGGTGACTATTTATTGCCCTTGTATGTGTGTGTGTGTGTGTGTGTGTGTGTGTGTGTGTGTGTGTGTGTGTGTGTGTGGTGCCCTGTGATATACTGGCGACCTGTCCAGGGTGAGTCTCGCCCTTTGACCGCTAGAAATAGGTTGCTTTCCCCCTGCAAGGAACATTGGGTAAAGAGGATGCTATACCATACCATATTTATTTCTAAAGCACTTAAAATACAACATAACAGCTGACCGAAGTGATGTACAAATATAAAAACAAGTAACAAAAAAACAGTAAAACAAATATGCAACAACAGAAATCAAAATATCACAAGTACAAGGAAAAGAGTGCAATATTAAGACATTAACTTACTCTGGGTTGAAAGCCAAAGAAAAAGAAATGTGTTTTTAAACAAGTTTTAAGAACAGAAAGATACGGGGCCTGCCTGACCTTCAGCGGCAGCTCATTCCACAATTTAGGAGCCAGAGCTCATTTATAAAAGGTATTTGGAACTGCTAACATCATCTAGTTGTCTAGGCGACCTGCAGGCTGTCCAGACCAGCAGAGATGGTGTCCTTGATGTGTTGCAGGAGGATCCTATCGAAGCACTTCATGATGAAGGCAGTCAGAGCAACCATCACCAACCATCACCTGCCTCAATGACTACTGTCCGGTAGTCATTGAGGCAGGTGATGGTTGGTTTTTTGGGGACGATGACGGATGATTTCAGGCAAGCGGGGACCATGGAGAACTGCAGGGAGAGGTTGAAGATGTCCAGAAAGACCCCTGCTAGCTGGTCAGAATGATTTAGGAGTACGACCTGCAGCTTTGTTGGTGTAGCTGCAGGACGAGAGGCTGGTGGTGCTCCTTTGGCTGATGAAGATGTTCAGGCTCCCTGCTGCTTGGGGAGTTGAAGCGTGCAAAGAAGCTGTTTAGGGTGTTAAGGAGAGCCAGGTCACTGCTGGGCTTCTGGTCTGTGTAGTCCAGGATGTTTCTGATGCCTCTCCACATGTCGCGTGGATTGTTGCTGCTGAAGTGGTCCTTGATGCGCTGCTTTTACTTGTGCTTCGCTTTTTAGATGCCTTTTTTCAATTCTAATGTAAGTTAATTGCCTGCACTTGCCAGTTCGTTGTCCAGATTCTCCTGCAACCTAATTGGCTTTACTCAGTCCACCTGTGCTTGGTTGCTCCACCTGCTCTTCCTCTTTTCCCTCCTCTATTCAGTCAGCCCACACTGAGTTGTTAGGTCCTTTGTCATGCTACCGGTTCCGGTCTCCTCCTTGCCGTGCTCCTGATTCCTCTATCGCCAGTCAACCTGTATGTGTTTGGTTTATTTTTCTTTATTGAATCACACCTCAACTTAAACATGTGGCTTCCCTACTCTTGTCTACGCTTTGGTCCAAACAACAACAACACACCAAACCCGACAGCAGGACCTGACCAAAATATGGATCTAGCAGACAGAAAAAAACACCAAGACTGCTCTGGATTGAGCAGCAGTTGAAGAACACTAAGGACCTCTACGAGGACATAGAGGTCTTACCTTCTCCACCGCTGCTGGACGAGATGTTGGAAGGTGTTTTCGGGTCCAGATTGGTGATGGCGCTACTGGGATTCAGGCCGTGGAGTGTGGCTTCTTCTTCAACTGTTTTGGCATCTTCAGCAGGGTTCTCCTCTGCTCGCCACCAAAGATCAGCAGCCTCAGCCTCTGGAGCAGATGCCCCAAGCCGCGTTCATGGGGATTGGCACAGCTCTGTGCAGGTCCGCTCATATCCACTCCTCTGTGCCAGTGTGAGCTTTCAGAGCTGACTCGATCGGCTGAGCATGTAGGGGCGATCTTAGGCTCTTGGAGTATGAGTTCCTGAGATCCTACTTGGGTTCCTGGCTGGGTTTCTGTGGGAGCTCTTCGGTGGTCCCCAGCCATCTCCAGAGCTTCCAGGTGGTCCTGCCTCATCCGACAACTCCTGTGGTTCCTTTCCCATCTCCAAAAGTCCAGTGGACGTGTCTTCTGCGTGGTCATCTGAATGCTGTTGTGGGTTCCAGGCAACCAGCTGGCAGCTTTGAGGTTGTGATTCCAGCCGGCAGTCTCAGGACTGTCCTCCTGAACTGTTATCTTAACGGTTTCTTTGTGTTGTGTTATGGTTCTGATTCTGTTGGGCTGGCACAATTTTCAAACTGCAATGCTGAGAACCAGACAGTATGGCAACAAAAGCTTTCCCCTACTTTAATACAAAACAACTACCCATTCAGAATTATTTGAATTTGTTTTATTATATAATGAAAAAGTGCTAAAGTAGGTTTTATATCAACAGTCAATACCACTAAGTATAAACTAATGACAGCAGAGAGGTGGGCAGTATAGTAAACATAATATATTCCTAAATTTGCAGATTTTTATTACTTAATATCACAATTATTTTAGTGTCATAGTGATATAATGATGACAGGGCACAGTTAGAGCATTGTGGAGAAGTTAGTGTGTTTCAAAGAGGTGGTAGTTGTAAGCAGATCTAAAGATTGGCCCATTGAAGAGGGTGAACAGGGAACTGGACTGGATGGACAGGCAAGAGAGACAGGATAAGCTGTAAAAGGACAACCATAAAAGGGTTGTAAAAGTTGTAATTTGTTTCCTGCCTTTTTGTAGTTTCATTTTACACAGCATATCAATTTGAAGAGAGAGGAGAGTGGATGAATATAACTGCAATCATGAAGTGCTCAGAAATATACAATATGGTAAAAGCCATGAAACCATATTTAAGTATGGGGATGGGAGGATTAAGAGTCAAGGGACTTGCCAGAGATTAATCACATTGTGAGTAGGTTAATATGGATGACGTTTGGAGAAAATCCCATCAAACTAGTTATTAGGCTATTGGAGGAAATGAGCTCACTATACTGGACTTTGTGTTTTTATAGCATTAAGTGATCATGAATTACCTTGACTTTTCAGTAGGACTTGTATGAAATGAGTTATGTCTTCTGTCTTGTTTTACTCAAGATAATTACATATGAGCAAAACGGTTTATTTACAAAAGGTATAGAACAATGTAATTTACTACTTTTACAATCTATCTTTCCCTCCAACAGGCTCCCTGTTTCTGTCTCCTCCTTTATGGCTCTCATTCCCTGGAATATAGATGCACTCTGTTCTTTGTCCCTTTCCCATTTACCTTTACTTTATTGTTCCTCTTATGCTCTTCTAACTGTATGTTCAGAGTCACTTTTAAGATTGTTGTTTTTGTTTCTAGTTTATTTTGTTGTTATTAGTTATTTCTATATCACTTCTGTATAGCTGGTTGTCATCAGTTGAATCAAACCCTGGAGGCTACTGCAAACTTTTCTATGAGTGCATCCATGTCTATTGATTTCCTGACCTCATCTTCAATGGCAGTAAGAGCAAAGGAAGAAAGCCAACCCTGCACCATGCTGGATCTCAGGTATGTTTTATTTGTTTGAGGTGCTGAAGAGTTTATTTCACCTGAAGCTACAGTCACAGGGAGGGTGAGTGCCAGTTAGAGCTATGCTTAAATGTGGGTGCAGCTCAAGAATATTCTGCTGATATAGCTTCTCTAATGGTGATGAGATTGGTGGAGGGAAATATCTGATTACTTCATTACTTCCATCTTCAGGTCCTCAGCACCAACATTTTCCAAAGCCTACTCCAGTCTGGGGCAGCATTCACTCCCTTCCTGAATTGTGCTTCTCAGTGACTTAGTGGAGTAAATGAATCTAAATAACTCAAAGGAGCCAATTAGGAGAGAAAATATCTCCTTAATGTGACTATGGCTGCAGAAACGTAGTGGAGAAAAAGTCTACTTTGACGCGTTCCTCTGGAGTTTAAAGTGTTTCCTCTCTCCTTTCATACCCAAACTGCCTCTTTGTCTTTTTCTGTTGCTTCTCAGGTCAGCTCATTTCTACCTCAAGAGTCTGTAATTTATTTAGCATTGATTTTTGCTGCCATTCTCGCTGAAATCCTCAAGATATTCTGATACTGTTAGTGACTCTCTTACAATCACTTTTAGGGGGTGTGGTGGCCAAGCGCTTAAGGCAGTGTGCTTGCACTCTGAGAAGGTTGCGAGTACCCAGCTCAATCCTCCCAGACTGCAACTCTGGGTCCCATGAGCAAGGCGCTTGGCCCAGATTGCTCCCCGGGCGCTGTGATAACTGGTGCTTCGTCGGAATGTACAATTGCAATGACAAATAAAGATTTCTCTCTCAATGGATGCACTGTGCTTCTGCAAGATCTCGTTGACTGTTTATGCGGTTCAACGCATTTTATCAAATTATTGTACTCACCAAGAAAAAATTATTTTGTCATGTCCATCAAGAGGCCATCAGCCTTGATAGAGAAACCTTTTTCCATGCTGCTGGAGAATTGTCCACTGGTGAACAGACCCACTAAACATGTGACAGTCTTTGTGTTAGTCCAAAGAAGTTGAGGGGTATAATAGAAGACTTCGCAGCAAATGTGGAGGACCAATGTCTAGATACAATAAATACAAGGCCAAAATGTAGCTAAAACATATGAGTGTGTGCACTATTAAATGCAAAAAAATAATAAAAGCATTTAGTCAATAATTGATAATTTAATCAGCTACAAATATGTATTTCCGACAATTTTTAATTGCTGTATTTTAGCTCTTTTCTTCATTGCATGTTTTTTTATTTAAACCACTAATTTTCAATCATCCAATTTTCTTGAACCTATTCTTATTACAAGTGATTTTTTTTCCTACCACTTTTTTTATTTAATCCACTGATTTTCAATCATCTGTTTTTGTTTACAATTTATTTTTCTCATTGTGGATTTATTAAAAGTGATTTTTTTCCTTCCACTCCTTTCATTCTTTCATATTTATTTACACCCAAATATATTTAAAACATGTTTTTCCCTCAAAAAATATATTTTTCACATTTTTTTCCCTCCTTCTAATTCTGAAACACTGATATATTTCCACCTCTAACATATCCCTGTGGCATTTTCTTCCCCAGCAGATTCCTCCCAGCCCATTTCTTTCCTTCTTAGGTCTCTTATGAGTTGGTCTTTTTTCACTTTGTCTTTTTTCCAAGTTGTCTGACTGCGCAGCTGGCAATGTAAAAACAGAGAAAGCAGTGTTTGGAACAGTTTCATCGCCTCAGCTTCTCGCCTACTGGCCGAGGTCAAACCTCTAGGAAGTAGCTGCTGATTGCCTGTTGGAGTAAGGAGCTATCTGTAGCAGCTAATTTCTCTTGTCTTTGCTAATGAATATCAAAGTGTTGCGGATTTGGCAGCAGATAGTGCAGTTAGTCGGGATATTTTACTGCATCGGGTTGATTGTTTTACCGAGAGAAGGCTCTTGTCTGCAGGAGCACGGATTATTACAACGGCTGTCGGGTCTTCAAAATAAAAGCAAGGCAGGATGTACTCTATGCTTCACTGGGTCCGCTCGCACCACAAACATAAAACACATTATACTCAGAACACAACTTCAACTAAGCCGTACTTCGGCGTGCAAAATTATGCACTCAGAGAAAGAAATAATGTCTGCTCAGGGTGGAGTTTGAGATGACAAAGCAGCAGGAGCAGAACAGAGGGGGAAAAATATCAGCGCAAGGACGCAGCGTGCAACTCCTGCGTGCCTCAAAGGCCGTAGCAGAGGGGAGAAATGTCTGTCCACACAGGGAGGCTTGATGAGACTCAGCCATAGTGACAAAGGACCTTATAGACCTGCATTGATAAACAGTCTCATAGGTTATTGTCAATCAGGGGTGTTTTCATTGTGTCCTTGATTATTCAGATTATGCATATATTGTCAGGATTTTGTTTTACGATGAACTCAGAACACACACGCAGGACAAAAGTTTGATAGGTTTATTGATGGGTACATGATAGTTGGGAGATGTAACCGGAGATACAGAAATACGGAGGCTCAGGGGTGCAGGTGAAGGCAGGAGCTGACAGCCTGGAGAGAGAGAGTCCAACGAAGCTGGAAGGCATGGCACAGAGCTGAGCTTTCTCAGAGCGGCTAGTCAGGTTAGCTGATCTCTTGGAGACACCAGAACACAGAGCAGAACTTCCCAGGAACAGCGGTGAGGTACAAAGCCTTTAAACGAGGCAGGACTAACCTTAATGAAACAACAGAAATTGATCTTCCAAGATGAGGTCGAGGACTGACATGGAGTGGACAATAATAGAAGACGGACCAGCACTCGAGTGAGGCAGAGGGAGGTTTAAATAGAAAGACTAACAGGTGAAATGCATCTGACTGAATAATTACTAACAGGTATGACTGACTGCAAGGAGAGTGAAGTGAAGGCTGAGTGGAAGGGAAGGAGGAAACTAAAAATTAACAATGAATAAGGTCAAAAGGTAACTAAAACCCAAACAAGGTGGAAAAACTGAGAATATTAGTAAACAAAAGCCGAATCAAAACTAAACCATGACATATATAGTCAACTGTAATTTTTTTTAAAGTCAGAAAAAAAGGTTGTCTTGTTATGTTGAACCGTTTTTTTGTAGAACACCTCCTGACAAACCAACCATACCCCCCCCCCCCTGTAAAACTGTGTTTAATGAAGAAAAAAAGAAGAAGACATTTTTCATTCATAAAAAAACGATTTTGCATATTTCTGGATCGGTGATGTAATGGCCATTTCAGAATGATGTGTTCAGCATCGTAAATGATGACTTTGACAGGCAGCCACAGTAAATGACCCAGAAGTTTCTCCATTGTGTTTGCAGCTCCAGGTAAATGTATAGGTGATAGGTCTGGATTATTTATTTCTTTTCAATTCAAAGATGTTCAGCTGTGAAGAAAAGGTAATTTCTCTTCCCCCTCAATCTGTACCTTCTCCATAGTGAACTTACATATGTGGTACAAATAAATGTACTTTCATTTATAATTATTTGGCCCACCCATTTTTTATCAGGCACGGCTGAAAAGCAACTCAATGCATCTTTTTCTCCACACGTCTTGGTGCTTTTCTGAACCAGCCTGCGCTCCATGCAGCAGCCAAAAGCCAGGCAAAAGAAGGCATCACACAAGCAAACTTCTAGATGACCGTTTAGGCTGCTGACATCATCATGTACAATACTTTCCGATGTCTTTTATCTTGTCTAGAGTGTGTATTTATGTATATATTTTTCTGCAGCTTTTTCCATTTCTTTTCTAAAATGCTTATTGAAAGTATTGTAAATAATATAAGTATAAATCTGTAAATAATATAAATATTCCTCTGTAGTATATTTTTTGTATATTTCTCCACTTTTTATTCGGATTATTAAATGTTTTTCCTATTATTTATTTAGCCTCAATGAAATTACATTAGAGCCGCTCCTTTATCCAGTCGGGCCGTTGAAACTAATTAATTTAACTCTATGGGGATGAAGAAGTTTATCTTATCTACTTACTAATAACTGTACGGTTGTTAAAGCAGTTCATGTACTCATTTCTTCCAATGTTTAAGTGGTGGATCAGCTCTCTCTGTTTTTGCCATCTTCCCAGTTTAAGACACTCTTAAATCCTATTCTGACTGGATTAGTTTTAACTAGGGGCCACATGTGATTTGTAATAATCACAGAGATTACCTGTGTTGTTATTCCCATGCATATCGACCATGTCAGTCATTTTTAAAGTAAATATTCTCCAGCAAAGGACCATCGACAAGCAACCCACCACAATGTAATACAGAGTCCATTTCTATACTATATACATGGATGTATTTCTTTTTCTACCCACATCAACTTTTCGTGCAGCTCACAAAATTTACAGTCGACTTTAGGAACAAACAAGCCTGCGCAAGTGAATTTAGCAACACTGACACTGGTTCACGTCATTCCTGAAGTCAACTGATAAAGTATGTAACCGACCAGAAGTTAAATTATAGACGATAGTTATACACAATACGTTGCTTTAACATCATATCCGGTAAATGTCTGTAAATCTTCTAAGAATTCGGGAAATTCTAAGATTTTTCCTAAAATGACCCAACTAAGCGCTACTTTCAGTCTTAGGATTCTTTTTGAACATGTGCACTGAAGATTATTCACTTCATCTCTATACGTTGTTTTAAGGCATCCCTCAGGGTCTAGCTGAAATTTCCACTCCTTTCTATAGCATTAGCTCCCACTCCTTGCCATCTCAGAATATAAGGGCTCACTCCTTGCTAACTCAGAGCCCCCTCCTCGCCACCTCAGCGCACCAGAGCGCACAGTGACGATTGAAGCCTGATCCTTGTTGCCTATGAGCTTTAGATCCCGCTCATCATTACCTGTGAGTATCAGATACCCTCTCCCTGTCACCTCAGAGACTTTTACAAAGACTCCCACTGTGCACCCTTCACCTTCATCATCATCCTCAGCACCATCTACACCTCCTGCTTTGTCACTATTCTCGCAATCTGCAATTCCTCTTCAGCACTCTATGGCTCCACTTAATCCTTATATTATTTTTCCCAAATTCTACGGTGACGGGGTCGAGGTGGACCTGCTTTATTTTGTTGTTCCCAAATTCTCCGGCGAGGGTGTTCAGATGGACCAATCTCATGTTCCTCATCCCAATTTTTCTGACAAGGGGACCAGATAGGCTCACCTTTTATGTTCTGTTGGGAGGTCTCCTGGAGTCCAAACCACTCTTTAGATTTCCTCCAAGGGTTTCTTAGAGGGTTCCATGAGCCCCACGCTGCACTCCAGGGCTCCTCTGTGAGTTACAGTGGCTTCACTGCCAGGACTCCTCTTACCGCTCCTTAGTATATAAACTCACTGGTTTTCTTCATCACTGGGTTCCTCTCTTAAACTGACATTGGTTATCTTGCTCTGTTTCCCTGCCTGTTTCCTTTATGCTGGCCCTGTGTCCTGTTCCCTTTGAGGCAACATTGTGTGTCCTGTTTGTTTTATTTATTAAAATATATTTACTTCATCGCTCTGCCTGTGGTTCAACCTGCAATTGGGTCAATCTAAAACCAAACATGAAAGTGTCAGTCCTTTAGTTGAAGAGCTTATCAGATTTTTTAATAATTCATCTTCTGGTTATCTGAGACATTTGCCAATGTTTTTTCATGTAAGGTTAAAGATTTAGAACAAAAATAAAACTCAGCTTAAGGGAGTTCTGCAGAAAATCAATGAATTACAAAAGCCAATGGAATGTATCTAGTTTGAATGACGTATCATCTTTATTGCGATCCATTCAAAATGTCATGGGAATGGTAAAGTAATTGTTTGGAGAGAAATAATCACAAACTTTGTTGGGCCACAATTTTGCAGTTTCCTGAAAGGGGTATTGTTCTGACCTTTTGGTGGCACTAAACAAAATATAAGTACACCGTTATTGGAAATCATTCTAGAGAAATGCTCAAAATGTCACTGAGGTTCATTTTATATTTGTTAAAGAAGTATGTTTTTCCGACCATAAATTTGCCAGAGGGAAAGTCAGACACATATATGCTGGATTCCCCTCTTATGAGCATTAATATCAACAGTTTAAATAAAGGGCATCTTATCTAGCAGATTTTAAAATACATACATAACTGAAAAGGCCGAATGTTGTCTTAACGACTGCAATAGGTTATAAAATAAAAATACAACGCTGTAAATGTCTGTAAATTCTGAATGTAAATTCTTGTTTTTTTTTACATGTTTAATTCCCCCCCGCATACATTAAGATGAAATTAAATGACAAATTTCATAGTAATCTGCTAGTGCTATTTCATCTAAATATGCAAATGTGCTTAAAAAATAAATGTACATGAAGTCTTAAATGTCATTAAACATTTTTCTGATGGTTAAAATGCATGAATCTTTATGTAGGGTAATTTGGGGCTAAACATAAGTAGTAAAAAAAAGGTTTAATTTTCAACATATATGTCACGATGTGAGATGGTTTTGGACCCAAAGTGCAGCAGGATCCACACATGTTGGAGGTGGATTGTTTTAATAAACTAAAAACTTACAGAAACTGACAGCAAGGATGGACAGAGAACAGCAGTGAAACAATAGGTCAGACCAACAGGTAATGTCAACAGAGAATCCAGCCTTGAGTGAACAGAAAGCAGCAACTTAAAGACGTTGGGAAACACTCAACTGGATCACAGACAGGTCAGTAACAATCAACAGAAATACAACACGGGAGGCGACTAGGCTGGAAAACTAGGAGGGAAGAAGTAAACTACACACGAAACCTAAATATAACAGAAAAGATGCACTATCCATGGAACCAGCACAAATCACTAACCAAACACCTAAGGATTGTGCCAATATGTTTCTAAGACAAAGAAGGAAATGGCCTTAAATTTATATATGCATGGACTTTCATGTTGATTCATGTCGATTGCAGCATTCCGTCCATTTATCAGATAAAACATGTGGAGGTCAGACTGTATGATAATCACTGTGATCAGCTGATGTTGTATTTTATTTGTTATCATACAACTACCATTTGATGTCTACAGATGCATTTAACTGCCAGAGGTGATGAATAAATTTAGGAGCAGTAACTCGTTAAAATGAGATAGGTATCTCGTAAGAACAAGAAAGTATCTCATTATAACAAGATAGTTTTCTCGTTTTAACGAGATACAGTTTGATGGCATGACATCGCATTTCATGGACAGGAGATCGAGGTACTTTATTTTTTTCTACTAAGAAGGGATCTGCAAGAGGATAGGTACTTCAAAACAGAGAAGTGAGAAAGTAAGTAATTGAATAGTGGATGTGTTTTAAATTGGCCCAGAAAATGAGTCTGATCGCAGCGAAAGTAGGACATCTCGAGGAAAAAGAGACGCCTGATGTCTTCTGAAAACCACCTCGCTGTTATCATAATGGAAAAGTCAGGTGACCTTTTCGCTGGCCTAGCTATAAGCGGTCTGTAGGCTGTATAAGCAGGTTGCTAAATAATACTGTTATAATAGAGGCTGAATTGTCACATGCCAACATGGATTTTATTTAATTCTTTTTCAATTTTATTATCATGTAGGAAAGTGGTGCCCACACATTTTCAGCCTGGTAGCTACTTATAAGATGACCAACAGAAAATTATCTACCTACATTAAAAATACAAAACATGAATTTACTATTCTATATTATCATTATTTTATTATAACTATTCAGTATTATGTAGTCTCTTTTTTTCCATTTTCCTGTATTAGGATAAAGTATATTTTAATTGAATTAGAATCAGAATACATATTGGTGTGTCTTTCAATGCTACATGAACCCAAATTGCAAAATACAACTCTGCGTACATTGTTTGTCCTTACCTTAGTTGATGACTTGCTCTGACTGGCATCAGCCAAGGCCACACAGTAGCTGCTGCTAGCCAATCTCAAGCACACTTCCAGGTGATCATCAGTCATGGTAGAGCGGTATTTGGACTTAATTATCTTCATGCATGAAAAGGCTGATTGGCATAAATTGGTGGAACCAAATAATTCAGTCAGGGAGCTGGCACATTTTAATGAACAGCTATACATTTAGGAAGTGTATTACAACTAAATCCTTAAATCTTGCAAAAAATTTTTTGGTGAGCCTTATGATCCGGTGTGCCTGATATCTGTTATGCTTACTGACCAATTTTATATGGTACAATGCACTCAAAAATCAGTTAAAATGTGTAAGTACGACTTTGGTAAGCAACGAAGCCGCTCTGCTCAATGGATATTTAGGGCATTACGGTACACTTCGTCACTACCTGATCGGACTCCTGAGCAGTCTACAAGACTTCCTAACTGTAATGTTGAAACTAGAAGTGCGTTCATGTAAAGGCCCCCACATACTGGGGTATATTTCACTACGCGGAGGTCCGCTTGTACTTGAGACGTACTCAAAGCGTACTCAAGGCAGACTCTCCGTGTCAAACTATAAACTTCTCGGAGGCAAGAAGTCTTTACTTTTAACTGTTTTATATGTGACACCGTGCTTGATACACTGAGCTGCTATAAGCAGGTGGTCGAAAGGATGCACAGCATCACAGTAATCTCTGTTCTCTCTGACATGGGTGCGGTGGGAGCCTGCTGGAAAAGAAACGGCTCTAGGTTCTCAGCTAGCTAATCAAACATTTTACCATCCGTTCCGCCACTTCGTCCAACTGGCAGAAAGTGTGGGAATTTTAGGAATTTGCCACAAGAAATATAGGCAATAGGGCTCTCAACTATGAAGGGTAAGACATGGAGAGTCAGCGCAGAGTCACAGTATGCGCACAGTATGCCCGGATATGTGGGAGCCTGTAGGCAGCCCTCACGCAGAGTACACGCTTGCAACAATAAACCTAGTAAGTAAATTAATTATAAAGGTTACGTTTATTTTGGCATTATGTTAGAAACAGGGTAGTGTAGCCCAACTACTCTGTCCTCCTGACAGAGATGGATAGAGAGTTGTGTACGTGATGTGGCAGAGTGATATTACAGACTTGGGAAGAATATTTAGTGTGCATTACAATGATGAGCAGCATAAGAAATATTATAGAGATTGGGTAGGACAGATTGTTTTCTCATCTTATTTAACTAAGAAAAGGGGAGTGATTATTCTAAAAAACAAAAGTTGCCCTTTACTTAATCTAAAAATGCTACAACTCTTCTAAATATTATTAAATAGTTTAATCTTTTAGATGTATGGAGGCATCATAATCCCCTCTCTCCGCAATACACATTTCATTCTCAACCACAATCAACAGATTGATTATATTTTTGTATCTGGAGGTCTTTGCCATCTGGTTGAGCAGGTATATATTGTTGCTATTGTGCTCTCGGACCAAGCACCTGTAACTTTGGTCATGCGGTCCCTCAGACAAGCAGCATTTACTCCTCCTAAAAAAACCTAACCACAGTGGACAGAATACGTTGTGCTCAAAAATAAAGAAAATTTAAAGTCACCCAGGTTTTGATGTCATCAAGACATGCCTGTAGTCTAAGTAATTGAGTTGCCAGGATTTATGGATAAATATAGCTAAATTAATCCCATGCCGTCTGATCATTTTAACAGTCAGAAGTATATATATATATATATATATATATAGATAGATAGATAGATAGATAGATAGATAGATAGATAGATAGATAGATAGATGTCAACCAGACGACCCCCCGGGAGGATGGGCCTGGGGGTCGTCTAGTTTAGGTAGAAGCAGGAACTGGGTAGGTGGGGTTATGTAGTGCCCCCCATTTTGATTTTAGGGTTCACCTACCGGGTCCAGGGGCCTGGTACCCGTTTGGGACTGGACCTGGGAATATGGGATGTGAGTGGTAAGTGCGAATGTGTGCAGTGTCCCCTTTTTTATTTTTATTTATTTTTTAACCCTAACCCCAATCCTGCTCCCCTCCGCTGACCGGCGCCTTGGCCCACTGGTACATTGATGGTACTCTGTATATGCTTCAGTTATGGTATCAAGGCGCTACTTTATTGTATCTGTAATACTTTATCCGCTGGTTGTGCTGTTCTTTTTACATCTCTCTTTGCAGGTGAAGAAGCAGACTGGATTTGTTCTATCATTCTCTCTCTCTTATCTCCTCTTTCTTTCACCTTTTCTTCTTTCATTTCTTTTTCTCTTCTACTTTCTTATTGTAGTGTCCATATAACATGAAATATTCCCTGCATAAATTATAATAAAGCTATTTATATGTATAAATCAAGCAGCTCCACTTGTAAAAGTAAAATATGTTGAGCTTTTAATGGTGCAGTTTTTGGCCTACCTGTCTCCCCATGAACTTTCCAGCACTTTCCATCTCTCGTGCAGCCCAGTTCTCACTCCACCTTCTCATCAGTTCCACCTGCCGTTCCTAATCAAGCCTGGACTCAGTTCACCTGCTATCCTCCCTACTTAAGCTCCCTTCAGTCTGCTCTCCTCTGCCGGATCGTCTTCACCCAAACCTCGTCTGCCAGTCAGAGCTTCCCACGTCTGCCTGACAGAGTTTCCTACGTCTACGTCTGCCTGCCCACCTGCAAGTACTCTCTCTCTGCTGTGCGGCTGGTTCTGCTGCTACTCCAGCGCTCCAAGTACTCTCTCTGCTGCGCTGCCGGCTTTACCTTCTACCCCAAGAGCTCCTAGAACTCTCTCTGCTGTGCTGTCAGCTCTGCCTCTACCCCAGGATGCTCCCACCAGCTCTGGAGGCGCCCTGATTCCTCAGCGCAGCACCCGCTGTCCTCCAGCTCTCTCCAGCTCCTGCCTTCAGCCTCCACCTGCTCCATCCCGGTAACAGACTCTGGTTCTCATCCTCCACAATCCATCAACCTTTAATAAAACTTGTAAACGCGAAGCTCTGTGTGTGGTTGTGTTGGGGTTCAACAGAACAACTTCTGACAGGGCTGTTTTTGGCATTAAGACAACAATTCTTAATGCCACATTGCCAGACAGGACACGATTAAAAATAAAATTAAATAATGGGACATTTTGAAAGTATTTTATTCCTGAACTCTTGACAAAATCTGAGTAGTCACACGCCTAGAAAATCCACCAAAGAACTTGTATACATAGTATAAAAGTAAAGATGTCTACCTCTGTTCAACAAAGAGATTTGTCCATTTAATTGGCATACAGAATGTGTTGTAGCTTGAAAACAGGGTTTAATGAAGATTTGTGATATCGTCAGGTTCAGCAATAGAGGAGTAAATCCTTTTGTCCAGCATGTCTCCTATTAATGTCTCTTCTGTCCTCTAGGCTTCAGAGAAATCAATAGCTTGTAAGTTTGAAGGCCAGCACAGGATAATGATTTGCCTGTGAACCTTATTCCTCTTAGCTCAAGTAATCTGACTTGAAATCTATGTCTGAGACATATTCTAGCTGGATCCATCTAAATGAGCCGTACCTGTCTTACTCCTCTTTCGTGGTCAGTAGCTTTGCCTTTTGGGTTATTGTGATGGGAATATGTATTTTATCTTGTCCCTGTCATCATTTTAACAACTCCCTTTTCTTTAACCACAAAATGACTTAAACTTTGAAAATAGATTCAAAGGCTAATGTCATGCCAGTCAACAGGGGTGGACAAATGAGTCAATTGTCCCGGGCCCTGAAAAGGGGAGCAGAACTTCGCTTCTGATCATTAAACTACAGGTAGGAACAATTTTGTTATAAATCTTATTTTTTATGTGAAAAACATTTAATCCTTGGTTTTTGAGGATATAATGCCAAATTCTTTATATTCTGAAAGGATGTTTGGAGACTTTTTTTTTTACTTTTTTGTATGAGCACCTTGAGCGCCTCTACTTTACTTTTCATAGACCTTTTGTCAGAAATGCCACATGAAAACCTGGACCGGCATGCCTCAGGGTCTGGTGAGGCAACAGGCTGCAGAAGACATAAAAAAAATCAAAGAAAATGTATGAGCCTTCAACCAACTTTATTTTATTATGAAAATGTTTATTATAATGATACTGTACATTGTATAAACTCATGCTGACCTTATGTAATATCTATTGACTTTTCTTATTAAAGCCTAGAGTAATTTTGGTAATATGTAAAAACTTTCAAGACATATGTTTACATTTTCAAAAAATTGTGTACACAAATTATTAACATTTACTAATTAGAATTTAAACATGGACTGATTGGATTCTAATGCTCTTGTTGTTTATATTCTCAGGTTTTCTAAGGCATTTTGGAATGAAATATTATGTTGTAATGGATGATAACGTTTACCTCTGTCTACCTCTGCCCTTGCCTGGATTCTCCTACCTCTCACAAATGCCCCAAGCTTGGACCTCAGACTTGTCTCCCATTTCTTCCTCTGTTTGGAAACAGAAATTAGGAGTTTGAGTCTTTAAATACATTTCTAGCTAAATAATGTCAGTGTAAGGCAAAGCTAACCTAACAGTCTCACTTACTAACTAAAAAGCACAAATCAGTCTACCTATGCTTTATTAGCAGTTTATCAAGTAAAACATTTTTCCTTTGATTTCCTGCTGCCTGTATGTCCTGCAATGGTGGTTACTTCAGTTGATGTTTTTCACATGGAAAGTTCCAGATGTTATGGCACTATGATGTGACAAAGTACACCTCCCAGCATGCAACACAGTTGGGATGACCGTCATGATGGAGACCTTATCTCCGTCACCATGGAAATGAGAACTGGTAAAAGCACACCGGAACATAGTCCTTTCTTCTTTCGTGCAGCGCCACTATGTTGAGAAGATGTTCAGCTTGCTGCCTGCTCGTGGTCTGTGATTTGATCCTTAGCTGGACCAGGCTGCGCCCCATCACTGCATCTTCAGGGTGGTCTTGACTTTAAAACTAACATTAAATAGTTTTTGATTCAACTGGAAGATCCATCATCTTCCAAGGACTGACAAGATCCACTTGTTTTTTTTTTCTGGCCAAACACATTATCGTAGGAGCGCCCAGTGTTCTCTGCCACTCAGTGAACTCTGTCAGTCCCACGCAAGACTGCGACGGAGAACGACGGACGGGGGGTTGTGCGGCATCAATCTCCTTGGCTGGAGCAACGTCACCTAAAGGATTTTTTTTCTCTTTTTCTACCCATAAGGTGGTATTTTGTGCCTTGGCAGAACCTATTATATCTATCTATCTATCTATCTATCTATCTATCTATCTATCTATCTATCTATCTATCTATCTATCTATCTATCTATCTATCTATCTATCTATCTATCTATCTATCTATAACTCTAAAATAAAGTGATACTGATGATGTGCAAAAACAGTGCAAAACAATGAATAAATGTCAATTACAGGGGGGGGGGGGGTTGTCTGAATCTCTGAGGGAGGCGTTGTAGAGATTGATGACCACTGGCAGGGATGATTTCCTGTGGCGCTCTGTGGTGCATCTGGGTAAGAGGAGTCTTCTGCTGAAGGAGCTCCTCTGCTGGGCCAGTGTGTCATGGAGAGGGTGTGAAACATTGTCCAAGATGGACTGAAGCCTGGACAGCATCCTCATCTCTGCCATGGTTGTCAGAGTGTCCAGATCCTCCCCTATGACATCACCGGCCCTCCTGATCAGTTTGTTTAGTCTGTTGTTGTCAGCGACCCTCAGCCCACTGCCCCAGCATATGACAGCAAAGAAGATCGTACTGGCAACAACAGACTCACAAAACATCCTCAGCATCATCCCACAGATGTTAAAGGACCTTAGCCTCCTCAGGAAAAAGAGTCGGCTTTGGCCCTTTTTGTAAACCGCCACTGTGTTTCTAGTTGGTTAATGTCCTTTATTCAAAACCTGCTATCACGCTAGGCTAGTGAGTTAGCTGTGATCTCGGAGCTGCCATCTTACACACGGCACGCAAGGTCGGAGGTCCTATGTCGTCATAGTCGCCATCTTGGGTGGGACACCGAGTAGCCCCGAGGCTGTTAGGTGCAGACTGTTGTGAAGTCACACTAACTGATTAGCTATCATTAGCCAAGCGCAACATTGAAGCTGAACTAGAATAAGTTAGAAGCTAGTTTTGCCAGAAGCGTACCCCATCTTAGCCTCAGATCTGTTTTGGTACACCAGCTGTGCTACTTCAGAGCTATTTAGCCAGTATTCTTTCAATGCTGTTAGCTCAAAGTGCTGACATGTGGATTGTGATGGTCGATGTTGAAGCCAGGAAGATTTCTAATCAACTGTGAGGTAATGATTTATTGCTAACTCTGAATTAAACCATTTTGATTGACTTTTCATTTGTTTTCATTTCCATGTTCTATTTAGTAGTGAGTAGTGTTTTCTTGTGTTTTATTAAGCAGAATAATTACTGTAACAAGGAATTATCAGTTTAATAAATAACAATTAGGGAAACCATAGGTGTTTGTGGTTATTTTGAGTCAGAAATTGAATGGTCTCCACGAGCAACCAAATTATCTCCTTTTGAGTTAATAACTAATATAATAACTAATATGTTCTGGCCAGCTGAAACAGAATCATCCATGCAGTAATTATCCAATGGGAGGCTCACAGCTATTTGCTTTGTTACGTCCAGGTGATTTGTTTGTTCAGGCAGTGAACATTGATGTCAGTAACTGGCCCAAGCATACTTCAGATAATGCTTGGGCCTTCAAAATGGGCTTCTTTATAAAATTATTCAAAGCATCACAAAATTAAATGGGAGATCCACCATTTCATTGAAGAATCCAACTGACTTGAGAGGCAAGTACTTGATTGAGGTGTAAGTAAATTAAACAAGCCTGTGGTTTTTACAGAAATTGAGTCATCAGTCTCCTCCTGTCTTTTTGGTCCCCATAGCCATCCTGCTAATCAATCTAGAGCTGAAGTGGTCAGTGGTCAGTATTGCTTTCAGCGGGAATGAAGATTGGCAAATGGAACACCATAATTTGTAGTGGACTCAATCTGAAAACAATTTGAGGTCATGATGATGAAGATGTGCTACTCATTCGCTCAATAGCCTTTTTGCAAATTACTATCCCAGTGAAGTGAAGGCAAAAATGGCCATATGCCCAGAGAATGAGACGGTACAAAAAAATTGACCTGAGTCTATTAGATTTATTTGGTCTAATTTTACTTATTGTTGAAGTCAATTAGACTACAAATGTAACAAGGTGTCACAGATATGCAGTTAAGTGAGAAAGTATCCACCGCCTTAAAGATTTCTCCTGTTGTTATTTTTTGCTCCGACTTAAATGTTTCAGACAATAAAATAAATGGCATTATTACACAAAAAACAAGATGTGTCAACGGGAATTGCAATTTTCAAATAATT